>NW_027187448.1:0-19980 GCF_028583685.1 Petaurus breviceps papuanus | reverse complement strand
GAATGCACTGTCCCAGCACTGTCTCAAGCTTCAGAATGATTTTTTTTTCACATGACTGTTTTTAGAGCTAATTTGGGGGGCTTGGAAGTTTTCAGTGCTTCCAAAGTTGTGTGGTCTGAGGAGAGGTGTCATTATTGCTCTTCTATTCTGCACTCTGACCCTAACCCAGGAAGGATCCTTTGATGTTGCATTTGATGCTCTGCCTCAGGGTCCCTACTCCCTTCAGGTTAAAATTGATATTGTCCCTTAAGGCTTCCACTACTTCTTGACCAAAAATTTTTCTTCTCCACCCTTGAACTTTGACTTACAAGTGGGTTTGGCAGTGGATTTGCCAATTGCATCTGGACCTGTGACTATTGCTAGCACAGGGGTCCCCTATAATCTTTCTGATAAGTTGCCAGCCCTCTTCCCATCTCTAGCTTGAGAGATCCTGAAGCTGCTGCTTCTGTTTCTGTCACCACCACCTGGACCCCATCACTTGTGTCTCTGTTCCTGTGTCACAGATGTTTCTTTCTGACCTCTTAAATTGTCTTGGGCTGGAAAAATGTCTCACTGACCTTTTCTTGTCTCTATCATTCCAGAATCTGGCTTGAAGTGTTATTGTAAAGTTGTTTGGAGGGAAATATTGGGAGAGGTAGGGTAAGTGCTTTCTCTACTTTGCCATCTTGGCTCTACTGAGGAATGGTTCATGATCACTGGTTTGATAAAACCTTAGATTGCTACCAGTAAAGCCATTTGCTAAAGAACAGAATGAACAGCTCAGCTTAACATATAGAGAGAGACCTAGTTTTCTGCCCCATTTAATGATTGTTTCCAGAAACAGCTCTTTGGAGAGATTCTCCTTATCCTCTGTCCATTTCACTGTCTTTGTATTGTTCCCCATTGGCCATAGACACTGAGGCTTACAGAGTGATGTAATCGCATTATTTAAAGTGTCCTCAGCTTCAGACTTTTTAGTTTCCAGAAGTGATCTTCTCTCAGCTTTTTAAAGATGATACAAAGGGAAACTTTTAACTGGACCTATCTCCATACAGATTTTAAAAATCACATTATTGGTTTAATTTTTCAAGTACTGTACTGTACTACTTTATAGCCACTCTCTCTTTGAGGTAGTTAAAAATAAGGTCCTTCCACATGAGTTCAAAAATTGAGTGAATATTTATTCAGGAGATCGTTCTGCAAAAGCATTTTGTACTTTTGCTAACTAGCAAGGAGGATGTTGTCCAATGCTTACAGGAGGAAACAGGCTGGACTCCTGGGTTCTATTTCTGACTGTCCTGTCACTTCCCACTTGTGAGTCACTTCCTTTGTTACTGCTGCAGGTATTTTCCCCATTACATAGCTATGAAAGGTTTCAGGGAGGTTGGACTTCTCAAGCAACTAGAGATATCTCTAGTTAAAGAAATAAATGTAGTCCTTACCTAGGCTGAGAGAAATATTATTTATAAAACAGTACAGTTGTATAATTTCTTGGCAAGTTAGGTTGCAAATCTTTTGTACTTTTTCACTTGAACAAAGTAAATGCTCTACTTTGGAAAAATGAAAATGTCAGCACATACATAGGTTATGTTATAATCCTTGAATATGAATACCTAACCCTGACTGAAGCAAATTAAGGGGACACCAAACTCTTATCAGAAAAACTATCCTAAGCAAAGAAATCTAATTCTGAAGTGGCCACTTTATCAGGCCCATTGATTATTAACCCAATCTCAGAATGTCTTCCCTTCATGTAGGTCCTGAAAAATGTACTCTGAGTTGGAGATAAGTCTGTGAGGATCTTCTCTTGAAATAGCATCGACTTCCCAGAGAATTTCAGCACTTAAATGTTTGGGCTTTGTGATCGTTACAGGGATTTTTTTCTTGGGTTTAATCAACTTCACTTAATAGAAGTTGACGGGGCAGCTAGGTGGCACAGTGAATAAAGCGCCGGCCCCGGAGTCAGGAGGACCTGAGTTCGATTCCGGCCTCAGACACTTAACACCCACACAAAAAAACTAGCCGTGTAATCTTGGGCAAGTTACTTAACCCCAATTGTCCTCGAAAAGGCAAAAAAATTAAAAAAAAATAGAAGTTGACATTCATATAGCACTTGAGAATTTGCAACATACTTAACATCAGTTCTCATTTGAGCATTATAACAACCCTCTGAGTTTACAACAGGTGATAGTATCCCATTTTACAGATGAGCAACTTGGGCTCACTAAGATTTGGTGACTTCCCTAGGGTTAGGTTTTAATAAGTTTCAGGGGCCAAATTTAAATCCAATTCTTCAGCCTCCAAGTCTAGCCTAAGTCTATCCAGTGTACCATCCTTTTGAGTTGTGTGTTGGTTACCAGGTGATCTGCATTTTATCTTCAGCACACAGTATACTGCTAAGGTGTTTTCCAGGGACTAGAATGGTATTATAGATCATTCTGCTCTGTCTCTGTCTCTGTCTCTGTCTCTGTCTCTCTCTCTCCCTCTCCTCACTCTCCTCCCTCCCCTCCCTCCCCCTCTCATTGTATTTTATTTTTATTGATGCCTTTTTAATGTCACATTCATTTCTAAATATATTCTTGTCCCCTCCCCACTCCTTACCCAACAAGCTGTCCCTTTTAACAAAGCAATTCAACAAAACTACCCTATACATCTATTATGTCTAACATAATAGTGTGTGTGATACTCTGTACCCATAGTCACTCGTTTCTATAATGAAGAGAGATGAAGATGCATTTTCTCAGCTGTTCTCCAGAAGCAAGCTTTCAAGCATTTTCTCTTGGTAATGGTATTTAAGAGAAAAAGCAAAACACAGATAGAAAAACAAAACAATACAATAAAGTAACCCATGAGATGGTCTTCATACAAAATATGTCTGTGTTCCTGCTTTTATCCTCCTGACCATGATAGCTTGTCAGTCTTTTCCTTGCTTGACCCTGTTTTTTTACCAATGCTGTTCTGAGGGCAATGTTAGTGGCACCCTGAAGACAGGGATGAAGATAACAGCAGTTTGTTTATCTAGTTCACAGATAACAGAGGTGGGGAGGATCAATAATAAATTGGATTTCAGAATCAAGACTCCAAAATTTCAGCAGATTTAAAATAATGACTGCAACAAGCAAGATGAAATGTAACAAGGATAAATGGAAAATCCAGTACTTAGGCTTAAAAAAAATAAATTGGCCGTATATAAGATGTATTTAGTCATATATTTGAAAAAGATCTGGTGGTTTTAGTTGACAATAAATTCAATACAAGCCAGCAGTGTTATATAGCTGCTTTTTTGTGTGTGGGTTTTTTAATTGTTGTTTGTTTGTTGCTTTTTGGAGGGGGGATGGCAGGGCAATTGGGGTTAAGTGACTTGCCCAAGATCACACAGCAAGTAAGTGTTAAGTGTCGGGTTAGCCAGGTAGTGCAGCAAGTAAGAGCACCGGCTCCAGTGTCGGGATGACCTGGGGATCGAATCCCGGGCTCAGACACTTAGCACCCACCCAGAAACATCTGGCTGTGTAACTTTGAGCAAGTTACTTAACCCCAATTGCTTTAAAAAAAAAAAGTGTTAAGTGTCTAAGGTCGGATTTGAAACTCAGGTCCTCCTGACTCCAGGGTCAGTGCTTTATTCACTGCACCACCTAGCCACCCCTGTTATAGAGCTGCTGTTGGGGGGGAAAAAAAAACAACTACTGCAGCTTACTCTGACTTAATAGAAATGTAGTGACCAGATTGAGTGGTAATAGTCCAGCAGTATTCTTTACTGGTTAGTTCATATCTGGAATCTTACATTCAGTTCTAGCTGCTTTAGGATAGTAAAAGGCCATTCTGGAGAAGGGAAATAGAATGGTGAAAGGTTTTTGTAAATGGTAGTTGCTTTCTATTGGGAAAAAATATGTACACGTATAAATATATAAAAAGTACATACAAGGTAATTTTGGAACAGAGTTCATTGACAGTAAAGGATATGGGTAGAGGTCTGGTGGCTCTTGAACTGAGCTTTAAAACAAACAAGGAATTGTAAGAAGTGGAGGTAGGTAGGCATGCAGGCAAGAGATGCAATGTTGTATGTGAGAAAAATATTAAGGCCAATTTGATTGGACCACATACAGTTAGTGAAAGGTAAAAGGTAAGATTGGGAAGGGAGTTTGGACCCATATTGGAAAGATGCTCAGTTTCCACTGCAGAGATCATAGCACCAGAATAAGGGTCCCATGGGACATCATGGCTGACATAGTCTTTTTTGCTTTCCAAAGTACCTTATATCTGTTAGCTCATTTGATTCTCACAACAGTTCTATGAAGCAGGGAGTATAGATATGAATCCCATTTGACAGGGAATCTTCAGGGCAAAAGTCATCGAAATCAAAAAAGATTGAGAGCAAAGTCACTGGATTTTTCAGACCTCTTATGGAACAGATATTTCCAGTCTCTCTGTGTTCTGCTGTTTTTTTTTTTCTTTTTGGAGGGGGAAGGCAGGGCAGTTGGGGTTAAGTGACTTGCCCAAGGTCACACTACTAGTTTTTTTTGTGTATGTTAAGTGTCTGAGGCCAGATTTGAAGCCCCTCTGACTCCAGGGCCGGTGTTCTATTCACTGCACCACCTAGCCGCCCCTCCATGTTCTGCTCTGAAAACTTCTCTGCCACTTGATCCCAGCTAGACTTTGTAGAGTTAATCTTCAAATAGCAATAATAGGATTGGGGCTAAGTATGAGCCCTGCAGAAGTTACTTCTTGCATCTGTGGAGAACAGCTTCTTTGGGAACATACTCATGCATAGATCAAGTTGTGCTTCTCCATACTGGCAGGAAATAGTTTAGAGTGCCACCCCTGCAAACCAGCAGATAAACCACATCCCAGCCAAAATCCCACCTTCTGCAGGAAACCTTTCCCAATAGTGCCTTCACTTTGTTATTTCCCATTTATCCGATATTTAGTACGTTTATACATATTTATTTGCTTGTCTCCTCCAAAAGATTGTGACCCCCTTTGAAAGCCAGGGAGTGTCTGTTACCTCATTTTCTCTCACCAGCACAGGGCCTGGCACTTCAGTGCTTATTGACTGACTGACATCCTTGGGCTGTAGCTCCCTAGTTAAGCTATTTATAATTAGGCATGTACTCCTTCCCACTAGAGAATTTGCATAAGTCTATGCAATGTGCTTCTCCCTGAAGAATCCACCCTTCTTTTGTCAGCTGTGGTCACCGCCCAGGATGTTGCCCACCTACCACTCTTCCCACATCTGTTCTCACTGTGGGCCACACACTACCTTGCTAAGCTAAAAAAAAACAAACAAACCCGTAGCCAGCTTTTGAACCCTCTGTGCCTGGCTGAAGGGTGACAGGAGGTACAAACCTACAGATTCAGGGCAACTTAGTAAATGTCCCCTTACCCAAATCACAAACCCTGAAGCCTACAAATGAAATCTGTCGAGGGTTCCACAGCCCTCCTCCTGCCCAAATTTGCTGCTATACTCACAACCCAATCTTTGTCCTGATTCATTCACCTTCCACAAGGCAGTTTTCAAAGTCATAGGAATATATCATTTGCATCCAGCCCTAGTGCTTGGTGAAGTGAAAAGGCTAGCTTCTAAAGGTCCCTTTCTGGAAATCTGCTATTTGTGTTCACACCCACTGTCTAATCAAGACATTCTGTTTGTCCCTTCCTACTTAAAGTGAGACCCCTACCTGACTAGCAGAGAATTCCTGCATGGAGAAAGGAGAACTGCTGCTCTGTCCTGAGGAAGCTATGGCGATGTTGGTGTCTCTTCCTCAGGAGGTTGAGGGAAGAGGGGTAGGTCAGAACCCTAGGAAGTAGGAATCTGGGCAGGTTCCATGTAGGAGCTGGGTTGAGCGGAATCTTGAAGGAAGAGAATTTCAACAGCAAGACATTCAGATGGAGTGTTTTCTGGGCATGAATGCAAGGAGACAGAAAAATGAAGGACAGGAACAAGGAGCAGCCCGGTACTTTCTTTGGCTGGAATAAGAGTATGTCAAGGAGAATAATATAAAATAGGGTTAAATATGTACATTTGAGCGAGATCGTGGAGGGCTTTGAATGCCATTTTATCCTACAGAGACAATAAAGAGCTAGTGAAAGTTTTTGAGAAGGAGAACAATGACAGTCCTGTGTATTCAGAAGATTCATTGGATGGCTCTGTGAAGGACGAATTGGAGAGAGGAGAGACTAGCAGTGTTAGTCCATATCACATAATCTTGTGATATATTTCCACGTATTATTACCTAAGGGTTTTCATGTATGTTCATCTTCCCTCCCCAACTTGTAAACTCCTCCAGCAGAGGGACAATGTGTCTTCTACATCCTTTGTAGTTCCTCCCTCTCTACCAGTTCCCACCACACCCAACCAGCCCTAGCTCAACAGTGAACCCTTAATAAATGCTGCAGATGTCCTAGGTCTCATTCATTTTCAGGTGTCTGGTGCCCAAGGTGGGAGATGTTTGTGTCCCAAAGGCCTTTGACAGCCTGCTGGGACGATACCCCTAAAGACAGAGAATGGACTCTCTTTGGAAAAATCCTTTCAGGCAGAGATGTGTGTATTCTGCCTTGACTTCTCTCTTGAAGGTCAAGTAACAGAGTGTCTTGCTCTGCATGTAAAGCTACCGGCCTGAGCCCACTGTATAGCAGGTATTTCTCTCTTTTCAGAGGTGGAATTTCATAACTGATGACAAATTGTGCCACCAGGAGTCCCTCAGAGAAAGGGGTTGATTTTTGACCTATGCACACATATAACTCCCCAGCATGAGAACTCCACTTTCAGCTTTCTGGCCTCCTTTGTTTTGCCGGCACCTCTGAGGTTTGATCAGACCTTGCATAAGGTGACTGCTAACCAAAAAACCTTCCCCAGGTAACCTCTTTAGCACCTGCCGGTCAATCACATTAGATGTGATGGAGTGGCAGAGAAGGAGCCTTGTTGACTCTCAGAATGAGGTACTGAGTCACATGCTAAGGGAGGATAGTCAGCATATGTCATTACATCACTGGAGCCTTCTGCCTCTTCTGTTCTTTTACTGAATTGAGTCCAGCTGTTTGAATAAGGGGTACAACTCTGTAATATCAGCCTCTGTCTGATACAGAAACAAGAACTTGGACCTTTGGTGGTGGCGGTGGTGGCAGTGTGTCATTTCCCCTCCCCCACAATGCTGCTGGCATTGTCTATTTTGGCAAGAGATCCCTGGCTTGGCCCAGCTGTATTCAAATTAACTTCACCCTGTAGCAGCCTGTGAAACCTATGGACCCCTTCTCAGAATAATGTTTATATGCATTAAATACTGAGCATTACAAGGGAAACCAATTATATTGAAATAAAGATGTAGATTTTTTTTCCCCATCCAATTTAGCAAACCTCAGATTAAAAACTCGCTGATCTGGAATAAGGCCACCACCCACTTGGTTAGAGTAATGCATTTTTCTTTATTTTTTATATAAATTCAACAATCTCCATCTAAAACAAATGTTTTCATATGTAAAGAACAGAAAAGAGAATTGTATGTAAAATCATGAACTTCTGTTGCTTATAATTTTTGAATATATTGATTTTAACAAAGGAGTGATATTACTCTGTGCCCTTTTCTGCACTTTTATCTCTGTATTGTTTTAAATGGTTTGTTGATGTCAGAAATGGTGTTTTGGCTGCCATTACCTCAAGATCCCTGTGCTGGCCTCTGTCGCCTTTTTTTTTTTCCCCAAAGGTGCCATCTCCAGAATGCATTTGGATTAACTCTCTTTTAAGAGATGAGGTAGCTGCCACAGCCCCCAAAAGGAGAAAATGTTATATTCCTTGTCTCTCGATGTTTTCCCCAGAGCCCTGCATTATTGCCTTACTAAGTGAGGCCAGACCCCAATAGGGTTCATTCATAGCAGCTAAATAAGAGGACAGCAAAAGAAGGAGGTGAGGTATTTAAAGCTCTGGTTACTTCTAAGCCAGAAAGCACTGAAATCCCTGTGCACCAGCAGCAAGCCAGAGCACAGACTTGGTGAAGAGCTGCAAATAAACATAGCCCCCACCTCTAATTTTAGATTGGCTCTCTCATTCTAGCCCTGGCAGGGGAGGTTCCCTTTTAGGAGATGTTAGTATTGAGGCCACACACACACACACACACACATACATACATACATACATACATACATACCGGGTACCCCAGGCTGTCACTGCCTTGCCAGACTCCGTATCGCCTTGAAAGAAGACTTCAGAAGCACTGCTGGGAGCGTTGCCCACAAAAATCTCTGTACCCTATCCTTAAGTGGCAAATACGGGAATAACGTGTGTTCCCAATGGTGATAGACAGTCCCTTGTGACCATATTTCTAGGCTGCTAAAGTCATGATGCAATACCTACAAATGAATTTCAAAGGTTAGAATTAGTATGCAGCAGTATATTCTTGTCTGTCTCAAAAGGCTTTTTCCCAAGACCCAGTTTCTGCAAACAGATTGCAACAGGTGCTGTGAACCTAGGAGGCATTGAGTGTCCCTTTCATCCTTGCAGCAAGCACTGGTTTGTGTTCAGTCTCTCCATAGGATACCTGGCTTTGCCTGAAATAATGTGGTACTGGTAAGCTATTAGAAAAGGGAGACTTGGTGCTGTCCCTCAGCCAGGCCTAGCATCTTGGTTTTTATCTGTTAGCTTCCTTCTTGCTGCCTATTCTTTGAAATAGGTTTTCTGTTATGTTGTTCTAATTGAATCCCAGCGGCCTTGAATGGGGTGGGGAGGTAAGGTAAAGGTACAGAGTGTGGCAGCAGTGTGTCGGGGCTGTACCCACTCATCTCTGTTGAAACAGCTCTCATCAAACTGTTGTCTAGACAGTGTTTTGTATAAAGGCAGCATTTGCACAGATGTACCAGGGCCTCTGTGGGAGTCTCCAAGGAGAAGAGTAATTCCTGTTTCTGGGACTGGTGTACCAGATGAGGTATTCAAATAAATCTGATTATTACCAATTGTCTAAGGGGGATTGCCAAAATCTCTTATAAATGGTGTCCTGACCATGTTTTATTCCCCATGGTGGGGTAGGGAGGGTAATCCATTTCTGACTGTGGTATATGTGGCTGAGGAGTTCCCAGCTAGCTCCTGATGCCCATGGCTGGCAGAAAGACATGCCACCCATCTTAGGCAGCTGAGAAATCAGTCTGTGTGTTGTCTTTGGCATATGTAAAATAACTTAGATTTCTCCATAGCACTTTAGAGGTGGGAAGGGTCTTAGTGATGGACCCCCTCATTTTACAAGTGAAAAGCTTAGTCCCAGAGAAATGAAGTGACCTGTCCACTGTCATGGTTGGGACTTAGAATGGAGTCTTGCCTCCTGGGCTAGTAGTTTTTCCCAGTATATCTTGTAGGTTATTGATGACTTTTTTATTTGGGGGGAGGTGAAGAGGACTGGGAGGTAGGTACTATTATTATCCTCAATTTACAGATAAGGAAGCTGAGATAAAGAGGTTAAGTGACTTGCACTTGGGTCACAGCCTGGTGTCTGAGACTGGATTTGAATCTTCCTGACTGCAGGCTGGAGGTTCTATCCTCTGTACCAGCTAGCTGCCCCCTAGCGCCACCTAGCTGCTCCCATTTCAAAAGATTGGTGGTCTCCAGTTTTCATGTAAGGTTTCTGCATTTTCATTTTACCCGTGAACATAAATGACTACCCAGGTAACTGAAAAAACCCAGATTAGGGTTTGGACTTAATGTAAAGAAAGGCTTATATTTGTAAGCTTCTTAGTTTAGCTCTACCATAGTTTTTTAATTTTCAAGTTATGCTTTGAACTTCACTATATGTATGGTTTTAATAGAGTAAAGTAGATTTAGCCTTAAAATGCCAAGTTCTCTTATAAATGAGGATTTTTATGAATATCACCAAGATCTACCACATAGAAACCTGTGAGTTTAGGTGAATTAAGGAAAGGCTTCAGTAGATGTGTTCCCTCCTTGGTGCAAGTTCTGTGGGTACTGGTTTTCTCTTTTGGAGGTAGGACCCATATTTGTAAACTAAAATTGCTACTACTAATAATAAAAATAATAATCAGAGCTCAAGTTTATATAGTAATTTGCAATTTATATGGTCCTTTCCTCACAACAGTCCAATGAGTACAAATGTTATCCCCATTTTAATAGGAGAAACTAGGACTTGTGAGTGACACATGGCTTGTAAATGTTGGCAGTGGGACCGGGTTCAGGTCTTCTGACTCCTAGGCCTGGGCTCATGCTGCCTTCAGCTTCTGCAGAAATCTCCTATGTTGCATGTCAGACACATGGCATCGGTCAGTAGATGCTGCTTTTCCTACCTCTGGCCCAATTCTGCCTCTCTGCCTTGCAGGCATCTTAAGCCCCCAGTTAGCCCAGTACTTGGCGAGTACTGCCCCTGTACCAGAGGAAGAGGAGGCGGCTTCCTGATACAGTGGCAAGTCAGAGGCTGGGGAGCGAGCCAACATAGTCATTCATTGGGGGGGATCTCTTCCTTCTCTCCCAGAGCTGAGGATGAAGCGGAGGGCATCAGACAGAGGAGCCGGGGAAGCGCCCGCCCGGGCGAAGGCGCTTGGGAGCAGCATTTCCGGGAATAATGCAAAGAGAGCTGGGCCGTTTATCCTAGGTAAGTCAGCCTTGTTTGCTCAGTTGTCCAGAGCAGGCTGGCTTACGCCTCTTCCATGTGCTGCCTGAATGGAGCAGCAGTGTGCCGGTAGGAGCACACGTGCAGAGCTCGTGGATTCAGCCACATAACTATCGGGGCTCCTGTAGTAAACTAAAGGTCGTTTGTTTGTTTTCACTATCTTGGGGGAATTGTGAAGTAGGAAGTTAGCAGCTATTTGAAGCTGAATACCTTCATTAGAGTGTGCCCGTGTATGTGTGTCTGCTGACTTGATGGGTCCTTTCTCTTTTCCCTGAAAATGCTGCTTGTCCTCTTGCCCTCTCCCCAACCCCCCGAGTCCATTTGGGACATAGGGGAGGTATACTTGCTCTATTTTACCATGAGATCAAATCGTACTTGGTTTAGAGCTCACCTAAGAGATCCCCGTGATTGCTGTGGGGTGGTGCCTGAACAGTACATAGGTAATCCCAGAAAGGCGTTGCTGTGACTCCCAAGCACCTGTAAAATTGGGCAGACAGTTTGTGAATAAGAGCACTTGGTGTCAGCATGCTTGAGAAAAGAAACTTACAAACGGAGAGGAACCAGAATGTGATGGGAATTGAATGGGTTGATTGGCCGGATTTTATGTTCTGGGGTTTACAATTTATATTGTGATTACATTGAGCCACCTCAGTAAATGTTGTCTGTCCCATAAGCGTTTATTAAGCGCCTACTCTGCACTAGGCACTGACCCCAGAAGCCCAGATTGCCTGTAGACAGAAGCTAGTTGTGTTAGGCAAGCGGTCTTAGTAAACTCTGCCCTCAACACTGAGGGGCAGAGATCAGGTATGTGCTAGATTGCGTGACACAACACCCTTGGATGTGTGGACTTGACAACGGGACAAGAACAGTGAGTCACAGAATCTTAGAGCTAGAAGGGGATCATCTAGTCCCTCCCCCACTTGAATCAGGGACCTCCCTCCATAGAAGTGCTGCAGGCACACCCATAGTATGTGAAAAGCTTCTTTTTTGTAGACATGGTATTGTTCAAGGAGACTTTAAAACCCCATCGCTTTGTTTTTATAGGAAAGACTGCCCAGTGAGAACAGGATTGAGGATCTTAGCAGAGTTGGGTTGGCTGCCCGTGGAGGCCCCCGGTAGCTGTAGACGCGTGGGATATAGGATCTTAATGATGCCCCACTGTGCTAGGCATGGCCGCTGAAATGCATACAGACCTTTTCCACTCTGTGCCCTCAGGTCCTCGATTAGGTAACTCACCAGTGCCCAGCATTGTCCAGTGTTTGGCAAGGAAAGACGGGACAGATGACTTCTATCAGCTAAAGGTAGGAAGAAGAGAAAGCCTCCATATTTCTGACTGCTTGTGCATCCTAGGTAGCTTCACACCAGTGTTGCTTTCACATGAGTAGTGTGACTACATTTTTACCTTGAAGCAGTTAGGTTCACACATTTTGTCACTCTCTACAACTCTTGGTTTAGATGAATTTATATGTACATAAAATTAGAGCAGTCACTTTTGAAAAGCCTTGTTCAGTCTTCCATATGCTTTAGAAGTGAAACCTCTCTACTATTCCTACCTAGTCCTAACGATCATTTGGTTTAATGAACAACAAATACAGTAAGGCTTTCTTTTCCTTTTCCCTAAAGATTCTGACCCTCGAAGAACGGGGGGAACAAGGCCTCGAGACCCAAGAGGAAAGGCAAGGCAAGATGCTGTTACACACGGAATATTCTCTGCTTTCCCTTCTCCACACTCAGGATGGCGTAGTTCACCACCATGGGCTCTTCCAGGTAAAGGGCAGAAATGGGGCAGGCCAACTCTGTGAGCCTCCTGCCACTTCTTGGGCCTGGCTTGCCATTCTACTTTGCAATATCTCCTTGTGTTCATTTTTTTTTCCCCTTTTGGAGGGCAGTTGGGGTTAAGTAACTTGCCCAAGGTTATATGGCTAGTTTTTGTGTTAAGTGTCTGAGGCTGAACTGAACTCGTGTTCTCCTTACTTCAAGGCCGGCGCTTTACTCACTGTACCACCTAGCTGCCCCCATCATGTTAATTTTTTTTATTTCTGTCTTTTGTTTTTATATCCCCTATTTTTTTTTCCTCTCTATCCCATCCCCCTCCCCAGAGAGTCATTCCTCATCATGATATTTCCTATGCAGCACCACCCCAGTGAATCAGGGCTTCCTTAGGAGCTGAGGGAGGTTATTCAGAGGACATTGTTTACTGGCTGACCCATTGGTCTTGGTCACTATGATCAACTCTAGCCAGAACATAAACAGTATACATTTTAAATGGTCATGATTTCTTTGAAAAGCAGCTTTTCTGGGTAAAGGGGAAAAGCCAGGAAGTCTGTTAAAGACAAAAGAACTTTGGGGATAGATTTGAGCTCTCTTCTCCAAAGTGGCCTTGACTTCTTGAGAAATGTAAGAAAAGTAATAAAACAAGAAGCTAGAGGGCTTCTATATCACCTCAAAATGACCAGAAATGGCTTCAGTTCCCATGAATAAGGTATCTCCTTTAGGCATTTGCTGGACTCACCATTCGGGCCTGCTGCTCCTTCGGGCAGAAAACAAATCACTCAAGTTGCATTGGCTGGTTAGGAATCCTTTTGTAAATGTGCTCATTAAAAATCTGTGTCCTTGGAGCAGTTAGGTGGCATAGTGAATAGAGCACCAGCCCTGGAGTCAGGAGGACCTGAGTTCAGATCTGTCCCTCAGACACTTAGCATTTACTAGCTGTGTGACCTTGGGCAAGTCACTTCACCCCAATTGCCCTGCCTTCCCCCCTCCAAAAAAATAAAAGTAAAAATCTGTATCTTTAAAGGGGCTCTGACACCTTTAAAATAAAAGAGAAAAACGGTTCTTAGGAGAGAAATGAGTCACCATTCTGAGAGGGGGCATTCTCCTACCTGTCCTGGAAGGGGCCAGTTATTTGGGGGGGGGGGGGTCCTGAAAGCATTAGCTGAGGGCAGAAAGTATTCATTCCCCTGATGGGTGATCAGGCACTGCTGGACCTTTGCTCCTCAGTAGATTAGTCCAGAGGAATGAATGGTAGAAGTTATGTCCATGAGGTCTTTGTGTTTAGATTTGCCTTCAGAGACTCTGGAGGGAACCCAGAGTAGAAATGAGTAATTCAGAAGTTTTTCTTATCTAAGGTATATTGAGAGTAGTTTTCTTTTCTTTTTTTTTTTTGAGGGTAATTGGGGTTAAGTGACTTGCCCAAGGTCATGCGGCTAGTTTTTGTGTTAAGTGTCTAAGGCCGGATTTGAACTCAGGTCCTCCTGCCTGTAGGGCCAGTGCTCTATTAACTGCGCCACCTAGCCACCACAGTAGTTTTTATTTTCTTAACAGCTTACACCAGAGGACCAGAGTACTTGTGATTTAATCATTTTTTTGTACACGTTATTTTAAAATACTAGAGAGCTTTATTAGTCAGTCGATAAGTATTGAGCATATCCTTTACACCAGGCCCTGCACTTAGTGCTCTGGGTAATTCAACATATAAGGTATGATCTCTGACCTCAAAGATCTTAGAAGCCAGTTGGAAAGATAAAGTCCATGCATACAAAGATTAGAATACAAACACTGTTTGATAAGCACCAAATGTTTGGTACAGATAGTAAGTGCTTCTGGGGGGGGGGGGGGGGGGGGGGGGGGAGGGTGGAGAGGTCACTGGGGCTCTAGTCCCAGCCCTGCCACTGAACTGCCCTTGGAACCAGATTCAGCCGAGTCCCTTCAGCTTTGGTCCTCAGTTTCCTTAATTATAAAATGACAGTGTTGAACTAGCTGGCTTCTGCGGTCCCTTCTAACTGGAGTTCTGTGATTCTAGGGAATCTTGAGTGACCTTAGATGACCACAAGCTGGGTGGCAGAGCACGTTGTTGAAGAAAGGGAGAGGACGATGAAAGCTCAAAAGTCTTTCTTGTTATCTTAGTTCAGCTTAAATCTTAAAGAGGGAAAGTGGCCAGAAACCCTCAGTTCCTGAGTAGGATTGATGATGTTGAAAGAAGTGGTTGTGCTTTTCAGTAAGATTGTGAAAATGTATTTGAAATCCTAGGAGCTTCCCAGGGCTGACCTCTACTTAACCTCTACTGTCTTATGGGAACAGAATTCACACTGCGACCTAGATATAATATAATACAGTAAACATTGATTAAGCACCTCCTTTGTGCCAACCACTTTGTTAAATACTGAGAATACAAATAAGAAAGCCAGTCCTGCCTAGGAGATGACAGTACATGAAAGCTGAAAGACCATGCCAAGGGTGCCTGGCTTGTGGACATGACAAAGACGGTGGTAAAGTCAAAGCCAAGCAGAGCAGCTGGGGGCTGATAAAGAGATTGCTGGGATTCTGAATGCTTGTAAAGGGAGCCTGGGGAACGGCTTGGCTCTGCCTTCCAGTCAGAGGGCAGAAGCAGTTGGGGGCATTGTTGATGTGTGAAGATCAAAGCTGACGAGGTCTCCATGATAAGGAATTATTTCCTAGTGATGAGCTGGGGGTGGGGGGTGCCTGATGATGATGTGGGTTCAGAACCAAACAGAACAGCTGGCAGCCAATGAAGAAATGGCTGGGATGTTGAAGAATGATAGAACAGGGAGAATGAACACCTCCATCTCCTCCTAAGACCCCCACCACGCCCCCCATCCCCAACGGGAACACACCTTGTGAGAAGAGTGACAGAAGTCTTATCAGTCATTTGATGCTTTTGCTTTAAGCTTGTGGCTCTGGGTTCACTTGTCTTTGATTCTGATAAAAACGTGGAGCTTAATGAACACTTGTTTGTGAACATAAGTCCTTCCATTTATGAATATGGCCAGCCGCTTCTTTGGCTGTACAATTTGGCAGTGTTTGAATGTGCTCCTCTGGGATGCCATGCCAGGCACTGGAGCTAGGCTTGTTTGCTGGGTGTAGCTCTTGGCACATCAAAGGTTAGGTAATGTTGACTGATTCCATGATCACTTCATTCCCATCCCACAATCCTGTACTACTACTCAGCCCATCTTTCTTGCTCCCCTGTCCATGCTGTAATCCAAATGGGAGGTTCCAGTGCTAGCCAGTGTCACAGAACCACTTTCCTCCTAGGACCGAGCTTGTGAAATCGTGGAGGACATGGAATCTACTCGGATGGTCAAGAAAATGAAAAAGCGCATCTGTCTAGTCCTGGACTGCCTTTGTGCACATGACTTCAGTGACAAGACCGCAGACCTGATCAACCTGCAGCATTACGTCATAAAGGAAAAGCGACTCAGCGAAAGGGAGACAGTCGTTATATTCTACGATGTGGTCCGAGTGGTGGAAGCTCTGCACAAGGTGAGCGGCTGCCACGCCCGGCTCTTCTTTCTCCTCTAGACCATAGAGTACGTTACCTTTCGAGTACTAGACAAAGGGTGAGGATGGATGAGTGTCTCAGCTTCCTTAACAGTTACAAGACTTGCCGTGAATCCTGCCAGAGCTTCTGTTTTCTCAGCCATCTGAGTAGTGATGATGGCTCAGCAACTTCAAGAAAGACAGTGGTGGAATTCAGTATAAACCAGGTTAAGAGCAGTAGCACCTACACACAGCACATTTCTTGGGTTTGAGACCCTTCAAACCTAAAACCAGGCCAGAGCATGACCTATAAGAGTCAATTACAAATAGGTTCAGTTGATTAAGATATTAAAAATCAGTGTGAAAGTTTTGTCAGTCTATTGCAAATAAAAAGTAGGTCCATGTCATTCCAACAGATGAGTCACCATAGAGAATTTGTTAGGGTTTGTGATTTTGAGTCCCTGATTGTCCTTTGAGTTCTCATCTTAGCTAGAACTGTCCACACCTGTCTTGTTTCAAGTCAGTTGGTAATATCACTTCATCCACAATATTGGGAATTGTGGGTATGGATGAACCCGTGATGGCAGTATCGGGAGCAGTCGGGTGGGGTTTAGTGAGAACTTTGGGTTCTAAAATCCAGTTTCCTTCCCACATGAGTTAACAAAGTTAGCAGATTCTTGGATTCTCTTGAATGTTGTACATCAGAGTAAGAACTGAAAAGGAAAGCATTTCTGACATGTGAGACAAGTTCTCTCATTAGAGATGTCAAGCACATGCTCTGTGATCAGCTTCTTTGGGGACATTTTAGAGTCCATCCTTGGGCCCAGTGGCCTCTAAAGGCCGTAAGCTTTTAGGGGGCTTGAATTTGTTGTGAGTGTCTAAATAACTCCAGTCCACAATCAGCACTTTCTCAATGCCTGCTGTTTTGCAGAAAAACATTGTGCACAGAGACCTGAAGCTTGGCAATATGGTGCTGAACAAAAGGTGAGTGACCTTTTCTCACTGGCTTATTAATCTTGAGATCGAGGCAGGTTTTATATGATTTTGTCAACAACAGCTCATGTTTGACAACATTTTGGGTTCAGAAATGTAGACAGGATAGGGGTGGCCAAAAGACTGAAGGGTGGGACAGCTGGGTGGCACAGTGAACAGAGCACCGGCCCTGAAGTCAGGAGGACCTGAGTTCAAATGTGACCTCAGACCCTTAACATGTACTAGCTGTGTGACCTTGGACAAGTCACTTAACCCCAATTGCCTTGCCTTCCCCCCTCCAAAAAGACTAGACGCAGATTTAGTTCCAGGAAATCCAAAATGTGACACTAACTAGTGTGGTGAGCTAACAAAATCTCAGGCTGACTCTAAGCACATGGTAGCCAGAACAAAGGAGATGATGGTCCCACCGCAATTTGCCCTGCCTCGACCACAGCTAAAAATCACCTTCCCGTCTCCATAGGACAGTGATTATTGTGTAAATCGGACTAGAAATCATGTACTATGCAGATCCCACTTGAATGAACAAGAGATATGGTCTTAGCCCTTCAGATGTTTGGAGAGAGCTTTGTGACAAAGCTTTTTTCCCTTGGCCCCAGAGTGCAAGGCAGCTAACTGCAGAGGCAGTTTTCCGATTAGGTGGAAAACTACCAACCTGCCCCAGCGTCAGGCCAGCTGTTTCTGTAGGGAGTGAGTGAGTCTCACCAGAGGCCTTTGAGGAAGGAGCCTGGGGGACCACTTGTGAGGCACGTTGTGGGCAAGAGAATTCCTCGGCAAGGACAGGTCGGACACTCTTCCTCCCAGCTCTGGGCATCCTTCGTTTCTTTCAGCGACCACTGATTCTAAGCTCCTTTCAGTGACACAGGAACCTCTATTTTCTGAAAGAGTCCCCAGTTCAGGGAGCCCACTGCCCTGAGAATATCACCACAAATCAGCCTGGGCCCCTTTTATCCTCCACACACTGGGGTAGCCCTGTACATTTATACACACACACAGTTCTCGTCATCGCATGGATGCAATTATCACTTGTTCTTTGAGGCTGTTGCCCCTTTCTGAGCCATGGTAGCTACATCCCACCAAAGTAGTCCAGGCTCTAGTGGATAAGACTGTTTGATAAACAGCCTAACGAGGAGGGGCCCATCACCAGGGTGGCTGGAAGATGGTGAGGTTTTCTTAAAGGTTGTCTCAAAGTTACAGATCTGTGATCCTGGAAGTACAGAGGCAAAAAAAAAAAACACAGTGAGAAATGCCAAGAATTATATTCTTTTATCTCCTGTTGCTGTTGATTTGCTAAGGAAGATAGGCTTGTCTTTCAGACCCAAAGGTAATTACCTCAGAAATGTTACCTGAAGATCTTTCACTCTTTCTTGAAGAGGGAAGAAATGGGGCATGGCCCAGCAGGTCAGTGGCGGTCCTGGCTCAGGCAGGGAAATGGCATTTGCTTCAAAGTTGTCTTTCTGTGGAAACTCTTGATAGCCTCACAAACCGAGGGAACAAGAAGATCTGCTGAAAGGGTAGGGTCAGGGGAGTCACAGGACTGTCTTGACCTCCAGCTGACTAAAGGGTTAGCAGTACGATTTTGGGAGGAGGAGGGGGAGGGAAGGGAATAAGCATTTACTCAGCACCTATTGTGTGCCAGGTCCTGTACTAAGTGCTTATCTCACTTGATCCTCACAGCAATCCTACAAAGTAGGTGCTGTTACCACCATTTTACAGTTGAGGAAACTGAGGCAGGCAGGTTAAGTGACTTGCCCAGGGTCACACAGCTAATGTCTGAGGCTAGATTTGAACCCAGGTCTTCCAAAGTCCAGACCTAGCACTCTCTCTACTGCAGCACCAAGATACTATAGAAAACCTGTGACTGAAGGACACACCTAGGAAGTGTTGGGTCTCCTACTTCCAGAAGAAAGTGGTTAAAGACTAAGGTGTCATCAGACACTAGGGCGTGCGTGCGTGTGTGCTTCTAGGTCTGTGTTGGCTGTCTGTTCCTTATCGATTAACCCTTTTTGAGTGTTGAAGCAAACTCTAGACCGGGGCTGATGAAGAGGGTCACAGGATGTGTCAGCTCTTAGTGGCTCCTCTGAGTCCCTTAAAGAGAATACTGATCAGGTTCTCAGAAAGAGGTAAACCTGGCTTATTTGGCTGAGATTCAGGCTGTTTGGAATTGGAAGGCTGGGGCTTAGAACTAGGAGGTGGCCTGTGTGTGTAGACAGCACAGAGTTCTCATCCCTCCTCTGTCTGACCAGAGTGGTGTCTGTTGAGTCATGACTCTAACACTTGTGTGCTTCTCTGTTCTGACTAGAGGAGTGAGAGTAATTAAAGCATGCTCTGCTCTCTTGGCCTTGGAGGTGGACTCTGGGTGCAGAATGAGGCATAGGTTGTCAAAAACAACAGCAATCAAAGAACATTAGTGAAGCATTTATTTTAGAAAGAAAAAGAAAAACCTTGTGGTTCCCACTGTCCATATTCAGTATCATTCTGTAAGTAGGGTTGGTGGGACTAAATAATAAATAGTTTGATTGCTATTTCCGTCAGTGACTCAGTAACCCATTCTACTAGTCCGCACATTCCCTCTATCACTGCTGCAAGTACCTTCTTGGATCTGGAAGTCCAGCAGAGACCTCGAGTGCCCAGGGGCCCAAGTGCTGCCTCCAAAGCCAGGTCCTCTCTGCTGCCCTGGTGACTTCCCGATTCATCCACTTCCACCTCTTGGCTACACTTCCATCAGTGCCAAAATCCCCCTCATCTACCTTGAAGCAGATTTTTCTCATGCCTTTCACTTGGTTAAGTTGCTTCTGCTCTCAGCCTTAAAGAAGGGAACAAAGAAACTAATGACTTCCAGTACAGTTTTCTGGTAAAAGAGTCAGGAACTCTTCTGGTGTAGGGAAAACAAAAAGAACTTTTTACAAGAAGTACATGATGACAGTGGTGGTGTTCACCCCTTCATTGGAAAAAGTGAAATGATGAATCATCATTGGGGTTACTGTAGGTTTAGGGCAGTTCCTTTTTCTCTTTCTTTTCCCCTCTCTTCTGCTTCTCTCTCCCTCCCTCTCTCTTTCCCTCTCCCCATCTCTCTCTCTCTCCCTGTTTCTGTCTGTCTTTCTTTCTCTCACTCCTTCTCTGTCCTTCTCTC
>NW_027187447.1:0-19976 GCF_028583685.1 Petaurus breviceps papuanus | reverse complement strand
GAATGCACTGTCCCAGCACTGTCTCAAGCTTCAGAATGATTTTTTTTCACATGACTGTTTTTAGAGCTAATTTGGGGGGCTTGGAAGTTTTCAGTGCTTCCAAAGTTGTGTGGTCTGAGGAGAGGTGTCATTATTGCTCTTCTATTCTGCACTCTGACCCTAACCCAGGAAGGATCCTTTGATGTTGCATTTGATGCTCTGCCTCAGGGTCCCTACTCCCTTCAGGTTAAAATTGATATTGTCCCTTAAGGCTTCCACTACTTCTTGACCAAAAATTTTTCTTCTCCACCCTTGAACTTTGACTTACAAGTGGGTTTGGCAGTGGATTTGCCAATTGCATCTGGACCTGTGACTATTGCTAGCACAGGGGTCCCCTATAATCTTTCTGATAAGTTGCCAGCCCTCTTCCCATCTCTAGCTTGAGAGATCCTGAAGCTGCTGCTTCTGTTTCTGTCACCACCACCTGGACCCCATCACTTGTGTCTCTGTTCCTGTGTCACAGATGTTTCTTTCTGACCTCTTAAATTGTCTTGGGCTGGAAAAATGTCTCACTGACCTTTTCTTGTCTCTATCATTCCAGAATCTGGCTTGAAGTGTTATTGTAAAGTTGTTTGGAGGGAAATATTGGGAGAGGTAGGGTAAGTGCTTTCTCTACTTTGCCATCTTGGCTCTACTGAGGAATGGTTCATGATCACTGGTTTGATAAAACCTTAGATTGCTACCAGTAAAGCCATTTGCTAAAGAACAGAATGAACAGCTCAGCTTAACATATAGAGAGAGACCTAGTTTTCTGCCCCATTTAATGATTGTTTCCAGAAACAGCTCTTTGGAGAGATTCTCCTTATCCTCTGTCCATTTCACTGTCTTTGTATTGTTCCCCATTGGCCATAGACACTGAGGCTTACAGAGTGATGTAATCGCATTATTTAAAGTGTCCTCAGCTTCAGACTTTTTAGTTTCCAGAAGTGATCTTCTCTCAGCTTTTTAAAGATGATACAAAGGGAAACTTTTAACTGGACCTATCTCCATACAGATTTTAAAAATCACATTATTGGTTTAATTTTTCAAGTACTGTACTGTACTACTTTATAGCCACTCTCTCTTTGAGGTAGTTAAAAATAAGGTCCTTCCACATGAGTTCAAAAATTGAGTGAATATTTATTCAGGAGATCGTTCTGCAAAAGCATTTTGTACTTTTGCTAACTAGCAAGGAGGATGTTGTCCAATGCTTACAGGAGGAAACAGGCTGGACTCCTGGGTTCTATTTCTGACTGTCCTGTCACTTCCCACTTGTGAGTCACTTCCTTTGTTACTGCTGCAGGTATTTTCCCCATTACATAGCTATGAAAGGTTTCAGGGAGGTTGGACTTCTCAAGCAACTAGAGATATCTCTAGTTAAAGAAATAAATGTAGTCCTTACCTAGGCTGAGAGAAATATTATTTATAAAACAGTACAGTTGTATAATTTCTTGGCAAGTTAGGTTGCAAATCTTTTGTACTTTTTCACTTGAACAAAGTAAATGCTCTACTTTGGAAAAATGAAAATGTCAGCACATACATAGGTTATGTTATAATCCTTGAATATGAATACCTAACCCTGACTGAAGCAAATTAAGGGGACACCAAACTCTTATCAGAAAAACTATCCTAAGCAAAGAAATCTAATTCTGAAGTGGCCACTTTATCAGGCCCATTGATTATTAACCCAATCTCAGAATGTCTTCCCTTCATGTAGGTCCTGAAAAATGTACTCTGAGTTGGAGATAAGTCTGTGAGGATCTTCTCTTGAAATAGCATCGACTTCCCAGAGAATTTCAGCACTTAAATGTTTGGGCTTTGTGATCGTTACAGGGATTTTTTTCTTGGGTTTAATCAACTTCACTTAATAGAAGTTGACGGGGCAGCTAGGTGGCACAGTGAATAAAGCGCCGGCCCCGGAGTCAGGAGGACCTGAGTTCGATTCCGGCCTCAGACACTTAACACCCACACAAAAAAACTAGCCGTGTAATCTTGGGCAAGTTACTTAACCCCAATTGTCCTCGAAAAGGCAAAAAAATTAAAAAAAAATAGAAGTTGACATTCATATAGCACTTGAGAATTTGCAACATACTTAACATCAGTTCTCATTTGAGCATTATAACAACCCTCTGAGTTTACAACAGGTGATAGTATCCCATTTTACAGATGAGCAACTTGGGCTCACTAAGATTTGGTGACTTCCCTAGGGTTAGGTTTTAATAAGTTTCAGGGGCCAAATTTAAATCCAATTCTTCAGCCTCCAAGTCTAGCCTAAGTCTATCCAGTGTACCATCCTTTTGAGTTGTGTGTTGGTTACCAGGTGATCTGCATTTTATCTTCAGCACACAGTATACTGCTAAGGTGTTTTCCAGGGACTAGAATGGTATTATAGATCATTCTGCTCTGTCTCTGTCTCTGTCTCTGTCTCTGTCTCTCTCTCTCCCTCTCCTCACTCTCCTCCCTCCCCTCCCTCCCCCTCTCATTGTATTTTATTTTTATTGATGCCTTTTTAATGTCACATTCATTTCTAAATATATTCTTGTCCCCTCCCCACTCCTTACCCAACAAGCTGTCCCTTTTAACAAAGCAATTCAACAAAACTACCCTATACATCTATTATGTCTAACATAATAGTGTGTGTGATACTCTGTACCCATAGTCACTCGTTTCTATAATGAAGAGAGATGAAGATGCATTTTCTCAGCTGTTCTCCAGAAGCAAGCTTTCAAGCATTTTCTCTTGGTAATGGTATTTAAGAGAAAAAGCAAAACACAGATAGAAAAACAAAACAATACAATAAAGTAACCCATGAGATGGTCTTCATACAAAATATGTCTGTGTTCCTGCTTTTATCCTCCTGACCATGATAGCTTGTCAGTCTTTTCCTTGCTTGACCCTGTTTTTTTACCAATGCTGTTCTGAGGGCAATGTTAGTGGCACCCTGAAGACAGGGATGAAGATAACAGCAGTTTGTTTATCTAGTTCACAGATAACAGAGGTGGGGAGGATCAATAATAAATTGGATTTCAGAATCAAGACTCCAAAATTTCAGCAGATTTAAAATAATGACTGCAACAAGCAAGATGAAATGTAACAAGGATAAATGGAAAATCCAGTACTTAGGCTTAAAAAAAATAAATTGGCCGTATATAAGATGTATTTAGTCATATATTTGAAAAAGATCTGGTGGTTTTAGTTGACAATAAATTCAATACAAGCCAGCAGTGTTATATAGCTGCTTTTTTGTGTGTGGGTTTTTTAATTGTTGTTTGTTTGTTGCTTTTTGGAGGGGGGATGGCAGGGCAATTGGGGTTAAGTGACTTGCCCAAGATCACACAGCAAGTAAGTGTTAAGTGTCGGGTTAGCCAGGTAGTGCAGCAAGTAAGAGCACCGGCTCCAGTGTCGGGATGACCTGGGGATCGAATCCCGGGCTCAGACACTTAGCACCCACCCAGAAACATCTGGCTGTGTAACTTTGAGCAAGTTACTTAACCCCAATTGCTTTAAAAAAAAAAAGTGTTAAGTGTCTAAGGTCGGATTTGAAACTCAGGTCCTCCTGACTCCAGGGTCAGTGCTTTATTCACTGCACCACCTAGCCACCCCTGTTATAGAGCTGCTGTTGGGGGGGAAAAAAAAACAACTACTGCAGCTTACTCTGACTTAATAGAAATGTAGTGACCAGATTGAGTGGTAATAGTCCAGCAGTATTCTTTACTGGTTAGTTCATATCTGGAATCTTACATTCAGTTCTAGCTGCTTTAGGATAGTAAAAGGCCATTCTGGAGAAGGGAAATAGAATGGTGAAAGGTTTTTGTAAATGGTAGTTGCTTTCTATTGGGAAAAAATATGTACACGTATAAATATATAAAAAGTACATACAAGGTAATTTTGGAACAGAGTTCATTGACAGTAAAGGATATGGGTAGAGGTCTGGTGGCTCTTGAACTGAGCTTTAAAACAAACAAGGAATTGTAAGAAGTGGAGGTAGGTAGGCATGCAGGCAAGAGATGCAATGTTGTATGTGAGAAAAATATTAAGGCCAATTTGATTGGACCACATACAGTTAGTGAAAGGTAAAAGGTAAGATTGGGAAGGGAGTTTGGACCCATATTGGAAAGATGCTCAGTTTCCACTGCAGAGATCATAGCACCAGAATAAGGGTCCCATGGGACATCATGGCTGACATAGTCTTTTTTGCTTTCCAAAGTACCTTATATCTGTTAGCTCATTTGATTCTCACAACAGTTCTATGAAGCAGGGAGTATAGATATGAATCCCATTTGACAGGGAATCTTCAGGGCAAAAGTCATCGAAATCAAAAAAGATTGAGAGCAAAGTCACTGGATTTTTCAGACCTCTTATGGAACAGATATTTCCAGTCTCTCTGTGTTCTGCTGTTTTTTTTTTTCTTTTTGGAGGGGGAAGGCAGGGCAGTTGGGGTTAAGTGACTTGCCCAAGGTCACACTACTAGTTTTTTTTGTGTATGTTAAGTGTCTGAGGCCAGATTTGAAGCCCCTCTGACTCCAGGGCCGGTGTTCTATTCACTGCACCACCTAGCCGCCCCTCCATGTTCTGCTCTGAAAACTTCTCTGCCACTTGATCCCAGCTAGACTTTGTAGAGTTAATCTTCAAATAGCAATAATAGGATTGGGGCTAAGTATGAGCCCTGCAGAAGTTACTTCTTGCATCTGTGGAGAACAGCTTCTTTGGGAACATACTCATGCATAGATCAAGTTGTGCTTCTCCATACTGGCAGGAAATAGTTTAGAGTGCCACCCCTGCAAACCAGCAGATAAACCACATCCCAGCCAAAATCCCACCTTCTGCAGGAAACCTTTCCCAATAGTGCCTTCACTTTGTTATTTCCCATTTATCCGATATTTAGTACGTTTATACATATTTATTTGCTTGTCTCCTCCAAAAGATTGTGACCCCCTTTGAAAGCCAGGGAGTGTCTGTTACCTCATTTTCTCTCACCAGCACAGGGCCTGGCACTTCAGTGCTTATTGACTGACTGACATCCTTGGGCTGTAGCTCCCTAGTTAAGCTATTTATAATTAGGCATGTACTCCTTCCCACTAGAGAATTTGCATAAGTCTATGCAATGTGCTTCTCCCTGAAGAATCCACCCTTCTTTTGTCAGCTGTGGTCACCGCCCAGGATGTTGCCCACCTACCACTCTTCCCACATCTGTTCTCACTGTGGGCCACACACTACCTTGCTAAGCTAAAAAAAAACAAACAAACCCGTAGCCAGCTTTTGAACCCTCTGTGCCTGGCTGAAGGGTGACAGGAGGTACAAACCTACAGATTCAGGGCAACTTAGTAAATGTCCCCTTACCCAAATCACAAACCCTGAAGCCTACAAATGAAATCTGTCGAGGGTTCCACAGCCCTCCTCCTGCCCAAATTTGCTGCTATACTCACAACCCAATCTTTGTCCTGATTCATTCACCTTCCACAAGGCAGTTTTCAAAGTCATAGGAATATATCATTTGCATCCAGCCCTAGTGCTTGGTGAAGTGAAAAGGCTAGCTTCTAAAGGTCCCTTTCTGGAAATCTGCTATTTGTGTTCACACCCACTGTCTAATCAAGACATTCTGTTTGTCCCTTCCTACTTAAAGTGAGACCCCTACCTGACTAGCAGAGAATTCCTGCATGGAGAAAGGAGAACTGCTGCTCTGTCCTGAGGAAGCTATGGCGATGTTGGTGTCTCTTCCTCAGGAGGTTGAGGGAAGAGGGGTAGGTCAGAACCCTAGGAAGTAGGAATCTGGGCAGGTTCCATGTAGGAGCTGGGTTGAGCGGAATCTTGAAGGAAGAGAATTTCAACAGCAAGACATTCAGATGGAGTGTTTTCTGGGCATGAATGCAAGGAGACAGAAAAATGAAGGACAGGAACAAGGAGCAGCCCGGTACTTTCTTTGGCTGGAATAAGAGTATGTCAAGGAGAATAATATAAAATAGGGTTAAATATGTACATTTGAGCGAGATCGTGGAGGGCTTTGAATGCCATTTTATCCTACAGAGACAATAAAGAGCTAGTGAAAGTTTTTGAGAAGGAGAACAATGACAGTCCTGTGTATTCAGAAGATTCATTGGATGGCTCTGTGAAGGACGAATTGGAGAGAGGAGAGACTAGCAGTGTTAGTCCATATCACATAATCTTGTGATATATTTCCACGTATTATTACCTAAGGGTTTTCATGTATGTTCATCTTCCCTCCCCAACTTGTAAACTCCTCCAGCAGAGGGACAATGTGTCTTCTACATCCTTTGTAGTTCCTCCCTCTCTACCAGTTCCCACCACACCCAACCAGCCCTAGCTCAACAGTGAACCCTTAATAAATGCTGCAGATGTCCTAGGTCTCATTCATTTTCAGGTGTCTGGTGCCCAAGGTGGGAGATGTTTGTGTCCCAAAGGCCTTTGACAGCCTGCTGGGACGATACCCCTAAAGACAGAGAATGGACTCTCTTTGGAAAAATCCTTTCAGGCAGAGATGTGTGTATTCTGCCTTGACTTCTCTCTTGAAGGTCAAGTAACAGAGTGTCTTGCTCTGCATGTAAAGCTACCGGCCTGAGCCCACTGTATAGCAGGTATTTCTCTCTTTTCAGAGGTGGAATTTCATAACTGATGACAAATTGTGCCACCAGGAGTCCCTCAGAGAAAGGGGTTGATTTTTGACCTATGCACACATATAACTCCCCAGCATGAGAACTCCACTTTCAGCTTTCTGGCCTCCTTTGTTTTGCCGGCACCTCTGAGGTTTGATCAGACCTTGCATAAGGTGACTGCTAACCAAAAAACCTTCCCCAGGTAACCTCTTTAGCACCTGCCGGTCAATCACATTAGATGTGATGGAGTGGCAGAGAAGGAGCCTTGTTGACTCTCAGAATGAGGTACTGAGTCACATGCTAAGGGAGGATAGTCAGCATATGTCATTACATCACTGGAGCCTTCTGCCTCTTCTGTTCTTTTACTGAATTGAGTCCAGCTGTTTGAATAAGGGGTACAACTCTGTAATATCAGCCTCTGTCTGATACAGAAACAAGAACTTGGACCTTTGGTGGTGGCGGTGGTGGCAGTGTGTCATTTCCCCTCCCCCACAATGCTGCTGGCATTGTCTATTTTGGCAAGAGATCCCTGGCTTGGCCCAGCTGTATTCAAATTAACTTCACCCTGTAGCAGCCTGTGAAACCTATGGACCCCTTCTCAGAATAATGTTTATATGCATTAAATACTGAGCATTACAAGGGAAACCAATTATATTGAAATAAAGATGTAGATTTTTTTTCCCCATCCAATTTAGCAAACCTCAGATTAAAAACTCGCTGATCTGGAATAAGGCCACCACCCACTTGGTTAGAGTAATGCATTTTTCTTTATTTTTTATATAAATTCAACAATCTCCATCTAAAACAAATGTTTTCATATGTAAAGAACAGAAAAGAGAATTGTATGTAAAATCATGAACTTCTGTTGCTTATAATTTTTGAATATATTGATTTTAACAAAGGAGTGATATTACTCTGTGCCCTTTTCTGCACTTTTATCTCTGTATTGTTTTAAATGGTTTGTTGATGTCAGAAATGGTGTTTTGGCTGCCATTACCTCAAGATCCCTGTGCTGGCCTCTGTCGCCTTTTTTTTTTTCCCCAAAGGTGCCATCTCCAGAATGCATTTGGATTAACTCTCTTTTAAGAGATGAGGTAGCTGCCACAGCCCCCAAAAGGAGAAAATGTTATATTCCTTGTCTCTCGATGTTTTCCCCAGAGCCCTGCATTATTGCCTTACTAAGTGAGGCCAGACCCCAATAGGGTTCATTCATAGCAGCTAAATAAGAGGACAGCAAAAGAAGGAGGTGAGGTATTTAAAGCTCTGGTTACTTCTAAGCCAGAAAGCACTGAAATCCCTGTGCACCAGCAGCAAGCCAGAGCACAGACTTGGTGAAGAGCTGCAAATAAACATAGCCCCCACCTCTAATTTTAGATTGGCTCTCTCATTCTAGCCCTGGCAGGGGAGGTTCCCTTTTAGGAGATGTTAGTATTGAGGCCACACACACACACACACACACATACATACATACATACATACATACATACCGGGTACCCCAGGCTGTCACTGCCTTGCCAGACTCCGTATCGCCTTGAAAGAAGACTTCAGAAGCACTGCTGGGAGCGTTGCCCACAAAAATCTCTGTACCCTATCCTTAAGTGGCAAATACGGGAATAACGTGTGTTCCCAATGGTGATAGACAGTCCCTTGTGACCATATTTCTAGGCTGCTAAAGTCATGATGCAATACCTACAAATGAATTTCAAAGGTTAGAATTAGTATGCAGCAGTATATTCTTGTCTGTCTCAAAAGGCTTTTTCCCAAGACCCAGTTTCTGCAAACAGATTGCAACAGGTGCTGTGAACCTAGGAGGCATTGAGTGTCCCTTTCATCCTTGCAGCAAGCACTGGTTTGTGTTCAGTCTCTCCATAGGATACCTGGCTTTGCCTGAAATAATGTGGTACTGGTAAGCTATTAGAAAAGGGAGACTTGGTGCTGTCCCTCAGCCAGGCCTAGCATCTTGGTTTTTATCTGTTAGCTTCCTTCTTGCTGCCTATTCTTTGAAATAGGTTTTCTGTTATGTTGTTCTAATTGAATCCCAGCGGCCTTGAATGGGGTGGGGAGGTAAGGTAAAGGTACAGAGTGTGGCAGCAGTGTGTCGGGGCTGTACCCACTCATCTCTGTTGAAACAGCTCTCATCAAACTGTTGTCTAGACAGTGTTTTGTATAAAGGCAGCATTTGCACAGATGTACCAGGGCCTCTGTGGGAGTCTCCAAGGAGAAGAGTAATTCCTGTTTCTGGGACTGGTGTACCAGATGAGGTATTCAAATAAATCTGATTATTACCAATTGTCTAAGGGGGATTGCCAAAATCTCTTATAAATGGTGTCCTGACCATGTTTTATTCCCCATGGTGGGGTAGGGAGGGTAATCCATTTCTGACTGTGGTATATGTGGCTGAGGAGTTCCCAGCTAGCTCCTGATGCCCATGGCTGGCAGAAAGACATGCCACCCATCTTAGGCAGCTGAGAAATCAGTCTGTGTGTTGTCTTTGGCATATGTAAAATAACTTAGATTTCTCCATAGCACTTTAGAGGTGGGAAGGGTCTTAGTGATGGACCCCCTCATTTTACAAGTGAAAAGCTTAGTCCCAGAGAAATGAAGTGACCTGTCCACTGTCATGGTTGGGACTTAGAATGGAGTCTTGCCTCCTGGGCTAGTAGTTTTTCCCAGTATATCTTGTAGGTTATTGATGACTTTTTTATTTGGGGGGAGGTGAAGAGGACTGGGAGGTAGGTACTATTATTATCCTCAATTTACAGATAAGGAAGCTGAGATAAAGAGGTTAAGTGACTTGCACTTGGGTCACAGCCTGGTGTCTGAGACTGGATTTGAATCTTCCTGACTGCAGGCTGGAGGTTCTATCCTCTGTACCAGCTAGCTGCCCCCTAGCGCCACCTAGCTGCTCCCATTTCAAAAGATTGGTGGTCTCCAGTTTTCATGTAAGGTTTCTGCATTTTCATTTTACCCGTGAACATAAATGACTACCCAGGTAACTGAAAAAACCCAGATTAGGGTTTGGACTTAATGTAAAGAAAGGCTTATATTTGTAAGCTTCTTAGTTTAGCTCTACCATAGTTTTTTAATTTTCAAGTTATGCTTTGAACTTCACTATATGTATGGTTTTAATAGAGTAAAGTAGATTTAGCCTTAAAATGCCAAGTTCTCTTATAAATGAGGATTTTTATGAATATCACCAAGATCTACCACATAGAAACCTGTGAGTTTAGGTGAATTAAGGAAAGGCTTCAGTAGATGTGTTCCCTCCTTGGTGCAAGTTCTGTGGGTACTGGTTTTCTCTTTTGGAGGTAGGACCCATATTTGTAAACTAAAATTGCTACTACTAATAATAAAAATAATAATCAGAGCTCAAGTTTATATAGTAATTTGCAATTTATATGGTCCTTTCCTCACAACAGTCCAATGAGTACAAATGTTATCCCCATTTTAATAGGAGAAACTAGGACTTGTGAGTGACACATGGCTTGTAAATGTTGGCAGTGGGACCGGGTTCAGGTCTTCTGACTCCTAGGCCTGGGCTCATGCTGCCTTCAGCTTCTGCAGAAATCTCCTATGTTGCATGTCAGACACATGGCATCGGTCAGTAGATGCTGCTTTTCCTACCTCTGGCCCAATTCTGCCTCTCTGCCTTGCAGGCATCTTAAGCCCCCAGTTAGCCCAGTACTTGGCGAGTACTGCCCCTGTACCAGAGGAAGAGGAGGCGGCTTCCTGATACAGTGGCAAGTCAGAGGCTGGGGAGCGAGCCAACATAGTCATTCATTGGGGGGGATCTCTTCCTTCTCTCCCAGAGCTGAGGATGAAGCGGAGGGCATCAGACAGAGGAGCCGGGGAAGCGCCCGCCCGGGCGAAGGCGCTTGGGAGCAGCATTTCCGGGAATAATGCAAAGAGAGCTGGGCCGTTTATCCTAGGTAAGTCAGCCTTGTTTGCTCAGTTGTCCAGAGCAGGCTGGCTTACGCCTCTTCCATGTGCTGCCTGAATGGAGCAGCAGTGTGCCGGTAGGAGCACACGTGCAGAGCTCGTGGATTCAGCCACATAACTATCGGGGCTCCTGTAGTAAACTAAAGGTCGTTTGTTTGTTTTCACTATCTTGGGGGAATTGTGAAGTAGGAAGTTAGCAGCTATTTGAAGCTGAATACCTTCATTAGAGTGTGCCCGTGTATGTGTGTCTGCTGACTTGATGGGTCCTTTCTCTTTTCCCTGAAAATGCTGCTTGTCCTCTTGCCCTCTCCCCAACCCCCCGAGTCCATTTGGGACATAGGGGAGGTATACTTGCTCTATTTTACCATGAGATCAAATCGTACTTGGTTTAGAGCTCACCTAAGAGATCCCCGTGATTGCTGTGGGGTGGTGCCTGAACAGTACATAGGTAATCCCAGAAAGGCGTTGCTGTGACTCCCAAGCACCTGTAAAATTGGGCAGACAGTTTGTGAATAAGAGCACTTGGTGTCAGCATGCTTGAGAAAAGAAACTTACAAACGGAGAGGAACCAGAATGTGATGGGAATTGAATGGGTTGATTGGCCGGATTTTATGTTCTGGGGTTTACAATTTATATTGTGATTACATTGAGCCACCTCAGTAAATGTTGTCTGTCCCATAAGCGTTTATTAAGCGCCTACTCTGCACTAGGCACTGACCCCAGAAGCCCAGATTGCCTGTAGACAGAAGCTAGTTGTGTTAGGCAAGCGGTCTTAGTAAACTCTGCCCTCAACACTGAGGGGCAGAGATCAGGTATGTGCTAGATTGCGTGACACAACACCCTTGGATGTGTGGACTTGACAACGGGACAAGAACAGTGAGTCACAGAATCTTAGAGCTAGAAGGGGATCATCTAGTCCCTCCCCCACTTGAATCAGGGACCTCCCTCCATAGAAGTGCTGCAGGCACACCCATAGTATGTGAAAAGCTTCTTTTTTGTAGACATGGTATTGTTCAAGGAGACTTTAAAACCCCATCGCTTTGTTTTTATAGGAAAGACTGCCCAGTGAGAACAGGATTGAGGATCTTAGCAGAGTTGGGTTGGCTGCCCGTGGAGGCCCCCGGTAGCTGTAGACGCGTGGGATATAGGATCTTAATGATGCCCCACTGTGCTAGGCATGGCCGCTGAAATGCATACAGACCTTTTCCACTCTGTGCCCTCAGGTCCTCGATTAGGTAACTCACCAGTGCCCAGCATTGTCCAGTGTTTGGCAAGGAAAGACGGGACAGATGACTTCTATCAGCTAAAGGTAGGAAGAAGAGAAAGCCTCCATATTTCTGACTGCTTGTGCATCCTAGGTAGCTTCACACCAGTGTTGCTTTCACATGAGTAGTGTGACTACATTTTTACCTTGAAGCAGTTAGGTTCACACATTTTGTCACTCTCTACAACTCTTGGTTTAGATGAATTTATATGTACATAAAATTAGAGCAGTCACTTTTGAAAAGCCTTGTTCAGTCTTCCATATGCTTTAGAAGTGAAACCTCTCTACTATTCCTACCTAGTCCTAACGATCATTTGGTTTAATGAACAACAAATACAGTAAGGCTTTCTTTTCCTTTTCCCTAAAGATTCTGACCCTCGAAGAACGGGGGGAACAAGGCCTCGAGACCCAAGAGGAAAGGCAAGGCAAGATGCTGTTACACACGGAATATTCTCTGCTTTCCCTTCTCCACACTCAGGATGGCGTAGTTCACCACCATGGGCTCTTCCAGGTAAAGGGCAGAAATGGGGCAGGCCAACTCTGTGAGCCTCCTGCCACTTCTTGGGCCTGGCTTGCCATTCTACTTTGCAATATCTCCTTGTGTTCATTTTTTTTTCCCCTTTTGGAGGGCAGTTGGGGTTAAGTAACTTGCCCAAGGTTATATGGCTAGTTTTTGTGTTAAGTGTCTGAGGCTGAACTGAACTCGTGTTCTCCTTACTTCAAGGCCGGCGCTTTACTCACTGTACCACCTAGCTGCCCCCATCATGTTAATTTTTTTTATTTCTGTCTTTTGTTTTTATATCCCCTATTTTTTTTTCCTCTCTATCCCATCCCCCTCCCCAGAGAGTCATTCCTCATCATGATATTTCCTATGCAGCACCACCCCAGTGAATCAGGGCTTCCTTAGGAGCTGAGGGAGGTTATTCAGAGGACATTGTTTACTGGCTGACCCATTGGTCTTGGTCACTATGATCAACTCTAGCCAGAACATAAACAGTATACATTTTAAATGGTCATGATTTCTTTGAAAAGCAGCTTTTCTGGGTAAAGGGGAAAAGCCAGGAAGTCTGTTAAAGACAAAAGAACTTTGGGGATAGATTTGAGCTCTCTTCTCCAAAGTGGCCTTGACTTCTTGAGAAATGTAAGAAAAGTAATAAAACAAGAAGCTAGAGGGCTTCTATATCACCTCAAAATGACCAGAAATGGCTTCAGTTCCCATGAATAAGGTATCTCCTTTAGGCATTTGCTGGACTCACCATTCGGGCCTGCTGCTCCTTCGGGCAGAAAACAAATCACTCAAGTTGCATTGGCTGGTTAGGAATCCTTTTGTAAATGTGCTCATTAAAAATCTGTGTCCTTGGAGCAGTTAGGTGGCATAGTGAATAGAGCACCAGCCCTGGAGTCAGGAGGACCTGAGTTCAGATCTGTCCCTCAGACACTTAGCATTTACTAGCTGTGTGACCTTGGGCAAGTCACTTCACCCCAATTGCCCTGCCTTCCCCCCTCCAAAAAAATAAAAGTAAAAATCTGTATCTTTAAAGGGGCTCTGACACCTTTAAAATAAAAGAGAAAAACGGTTCTTAGGAGAGAAATGAGTCACCATTCTGAGAGGGGGCATTCTCCTACCTGTCCTGGAAGGGGCCAGTTATTTGGGGGGGGGGTCCTGAAAGCATTAGCTGAGGGCAGAAAGTATTCATTCCCCTGATGGGTGATCAGGCACTGCTGGACCTTTGCTCCTCAGTAGATTAGTCCAGAGGAATGAATGGTAGAAGTTATGTCCATGAGGTCTTTGTGTTTAGATTTGCCTTCAGAGACTCTGGAGGGAACCCAGAGTAGAAATGAGTAATTCAGAAGTTTTTCTTATCTAAGGTATATTGAGAGTAGTTTTCTTTTCTTTTTTTTTTTTGAGGGTAATTGGGGTTAAGTGACTTGCCCAAGGTCATGCGGCTAGTTTTTGTGTTAAGTGTCTAAGGCCGGATTTGAACTCAGGTCCTCCTGCCTGTAGGGCCAGTGCTCTATTAACTGCGCCACCTAGCCACCACAGTAGTTTTTATTTTCTTAACAGCTTACACCAGAGGACCAGAGTACTTGTGATTTAATCATTTTTTTGTACACGTTATTTTAAAATACTAGAGAGCTTTATTAGTCAGTCGATAAGTATTGAGCATATCCTTTACACCAGGCCCTGCACTTAGTGCTCTGGGTAATTCAACATATAAGGTATGATCTCTGACCTCAAAGATCTTAGAAGCCAGTTGGAAAGATAAAGTCCATGCATACAAAGATTAGAATACAAACACTGTTTGATAAGCACCAAATGTTTGGTACAGATAGTAAGTGCTTCTGGGGGGGGGGGGGGGGGGGGGGGGGGAGGGTGGAGAGGTCACTGGGGCTCTAGTCCCAGCCCTGCCACTGAACTGCCCTTGGAACCAGATTCAGCCGAGTCCCTTCAGCTTTGGTCCTCAGTTTCCTTAATTATAAAATGACAGTGTTGAACTAGCTGGCTTCTGCGGTCCCTTCTAACTGGAGTTCTGTGATTCTAGGGAATCTTGAGTGACCTTAGATGACCACAAGCTGGGTGGCAGAGCACGTTGTTGAAGAAAGGGAGAGGACGATGAAAGCTCAAAAGTCTTTCTTGTTATCTTAGTTCAGCTTAAATCTTAAAGAGGGAAAGTGGCCAGAAACCCTCAGTTCCTGAGTAGGATTGATGATGTTGAAAGAAGTGGTTGTGCTTTTCAGTAAGATTGTGAAAATGTATTTGAAATCCTAGGAGCTTCCCAGGGCTGACCTCTACTTAACCTCTACTGTCTTATGGGAACAGAATTCACACTGCGACCTAGATATAATATAATACAGTAAACATTGATTAAGCACCTCCTTTGTGCCAACCACTTTGTTAAATACTGAGAATACAAATAAGAAAGCCAGTCCTGCCTAGGAGATGACAGTACATGAAAGCTGAAAGACCATGCCAAGGGTGCCTGGCTTGTGGACATGACAAAGACGGTGGTAAAGTCAAAGCCAAGCAGAGCAGCTGGGGGCTGATAAAGAGATTGCTGGGATTCTGAATGCTTGTAAAGGGAGCCTGGGGAACGGCTTGGCTCTGCCTTCCAGTCAGAGGGCAGAAGCAGTTGGGGGCATTGTTGATGTGTGAAGATCAAAGCTGACGAGGTCTCCATGATAAGGAATTATTTCCTAGTGATGAGCTGGGGGTGGGGGGTGCCTGATGATGATGTGGGTTCAGAACCAAACAGAACAGCTGGCAGCCAATGAAGAAATGGCTGGGATGTTGAAGAATGATAGAACAGGGAGAATGAACACCTCCATCTCCTCCTAAGACCCCCACCACGCCCCCCATCCCCAACGGGAACACACCTTGTGAGAAGAGTGACAGAAGTCTTATCAGTCATTTGATGCTTTTGCTTTAAGCTTGTGGCTCTGGGTTCACTTGTCTTTGATTCTGATAAAAACGTGGAGCTTAATGAACACTTGTTTGTGAACATAAGTCCTTCCATTTATGAATATGGCCAGCCGCTTCTTTGGCTGTACAATTTGGCAGTGTTTGAATGTGCTCCTCTGGGATGCCATGCCAGGCACTGGAGCTAGGCTTGTTTGCTGGGTGTAGCTCTTGGCACATCAAAGGTTAGGTAATGTTGACTGATTCCATGATCACTTCATTCCCATCCCACAATCCTGTACTACTACTCAGCCCATCTTTCTTGCTCCCCTGTCCATGCTGTAATCCAAATGGGAGGTTCCAGTGCTAGCCAGTGTCACAGAACCACTTTCCTCCTAGGACCGAGCTTGTGAAATCGTGGAGGACATGGAATCTACTCGGATGGTCAAGAAAATGAAAAAGCGCATCTGTCTAGTCCTGGACTGCCTTTGTGCACATGACTTCAGTGACAAGACCGCAGACCTGATCAACCTGCAGCATTACGTCATAAAGGAAAAGCGACTCAGCGAAAGGGAGACAGTCGTTATATTCTACGATGTGGTCCGAGTGGTGGAAGCTCTGCACAAGGTGAGCGGCTGCCACGCCCGGCTCTTCTTTCTCCTCTAGACCATAGAGTACGTTACCTTTCGAGTACTAGACAAAGGGTGAGGATGGATGAGTGTCTCAGCTTCCTTAACAGTTACAAGACTTGCCGTGAATCCTGCCAGAGCTTCTGTTTTCTCAGCCATCTGAGTAGTGATGATGGCTCAGCAACTTCAAGAAAGACAGTGGTGGAATTCAGTATAAACCAGGTTAAGAGCAGTAGCACCTACACACAGCACATTTCTTGGGTTTGAGACCCTTCAAACCTAAAACCAGGCCAGAGCATGACCTATAAGAGTCAATTACAAATAGGTTCAGTTGATTAAGATATTAAAAATCAGTGTGAAAGTTTTGTCAGTCTATTGCAAATAAAAAGTAGGTCCATGTCATTCCAACAGATGAGTCACCATAGAGAATTTGTTAGGGTTTGTGATTTTGAGTCCCTGATTGTCCTTTGAGTTCTCATCTTAGCTAGAACTGTCCACACCTGTCTTGTTTCAAGTCAGTTGGTAATATCACTTCATCCACAATATTGGGAATTGTGGGTATGGATGAACCCGTGATGGCAGTATCGGGAGCAGTCGGGTGGGGTTTAGTGAGAACTTTGGGTTCTAAAATCCAGTTTCCTTCCCACATGAGTTAACAAAGTTAGCAGATTCTTGGATTCTCTTGAATGTTGTACATCAGAGTAAGAACTGAAAAGGAAAGCATTTCTGACATGTGAGACAAGTTCTCTCATTAGAGATGTCAAGCACATGCTCTGTGATCAGCTTCTTTGGGGACATTTTAGAGTCCATCCTTGGGCCCAGTGGCCTCTAAAGGCCGTAAGCTTTTAGGGGGCTTGAATTTGTTGTGAGTGTCTAAATAACTCCAGTCCACAATCAGCACTTTCTCAATGCCTGCTGTTTTGCAGAAAAACATTGTGCACAGAGACCTGAAGCTTGGCAATATGGTGCTGAACAAAAGGTGAGTGACCTTTTCTCACTGGCTTATTAATCTTGAGATCGAGGCAGGTTTTATATGATTTTGTCAACAACAGCTCATGTTTGACAACATTTTGGGTTCAGAAATGTAGACAGGATAGGGGTGGCCAAAAGACTGAAGGGTGGGACAGCTGGGTGGCACAGTGAACAGAGCACCGGCCCTGAAGTCAGGAGGACCTGAGTTCAAATGTGACCTCAGACCCTTAACATGTACTAGCTGTGTGACCTTGGACAAGTCACTTAACCCCAATTGCCTTGCCTTCCCCCCTCCAAAAAGACTAGACGCAGATTTAGTTCCAGGAAATCCAAAATGTGACACTAACTAGTGTGGTGAGCTAACAAAATCTCAGGCTGACTCTAAGCACATGGTAGCCAGAACAAAGGAGATGATGGTCCCACCGCAATTTGCCCTGCCTCGACCACAGCTAAAAATCACCTTCCCGTCTCCATAGGACAGTGATTATTGTGTAAATCGGACTAGAAATCATGTACTATGCAGATCCCACTTGAATGAACAAGAGATATGGTCTTAGCCCTTCAGATGTTTGGAGAGAGCTTTGTGACAAAGCTTTTTTCCCTTGGCCCCAGAGTGCAAGGCAGCTAACTGCAGAGGCAGTTTTCCGATTAGGTGGAAAACTACCAACCTGCCCCAGCGTCAGGCCAGCTGTTTCTGTAGGGAGTGAGTGAGTCTCACCAGAGGCCTTTGAGGAAGGAGCCTGGGGGACCACTTGTGAGGCACGTTGTGGGCAAGAGAATTCCTCGGCAAGGACAGGTCGGACACTCTTCCTCCCAGCTCTGGGCATCCTTCGTTTCTTTCAGCGACCACTGATTCTAAGCTCCTTTCAGTGACACAGGAACCTCTATTTTCTGAAAGAGTCCCCAGTTCAGGGAGCCCACTGCCCTGAGAATATCACCACAAATCAGCCTGGGCCCCTTTTATCCTCCACACACTGGGGTAGCCCTGTACATTTATACACACACACAGTTCTCGTCATCGCATGGATGCAATTATCACTTGTTCTTTGAGGCTGTTGCCCCTTTCTGAGCCATGGTAGCTACATCCCACCAAAGTAGTCCAGGCTCTAGTGGATAAGACTGTTTGATAAACAGCCTAACGAGGAGGGGCCCATCACCAGGGTGGCTGGAAGATGGTGAGGTTTTCTTAAAGGTTGTCTCAAAGTTACAGATCTGTGATCCTGGAAGTACAGAGGCAAAAAAAAAAAACACAGTGAGAAATGCCAAGAATTATATTCTTTTATCTCCTGTTGCTGTTGATTTGCTAAGGAAGATAGGCTTGTCTTTCAGACCCAAAGGTAATTACCTCAGAAATGTTACCTGAAGATCTTTCACTCTTTCTTGAAGAGGGAAGAAATGGGGCATGGCCCAGCAGGTCAGTGGCGGTCCTGGCTCAGGCAGGGAAATGGCATTTGCTTCAAAGTTGTCTTTCTGTGGAAACTCTTGATAGCCTCACAAACCGAGGGAACAAGAAGATCTGCTGAAAGGGTAGGGTCAGGGGAGTCACAGGACTGTCTTGACCTCCAGCTGACTAAAGGGTTAGCAGTACGATTTTGGGAGGAGGAGGGGGAGGGAAGGGAATAAGCATTTACTCAGCACCTATTGTGTGCCAGGTCCTGTACTAAGTGCTTATCTCACTTGATCCTCACAGCAATCCTACAAAGTAGGTGCTGTTACCACCATTTTACAGTTGAGGAAACTGAGGCAGGCAGGTTAAGTGACTTGCCCAGGGTCACACAGCTAATGTCTGAGGCTAGATTTGAACCCAGGTCTTCCAAAGTCCAGACCTAGCACTCTCTCTACTGCAGCACCAAGATACTATAGAAAACCTGTGACTGAAGGACACACCTAGGAAGTGTTGGGTCTCCTACTTCCAGAAGAAAGTGGTTAAAGACTAAGGTGTCATCAGACACTAGGGCGTGCGTGCGTGTGTGCTTCTAGGTCTGTGTTGGCTGTCTGTTCCTTATCGATTAACCCTTTTTGAGTGTTGAAGCAAACTCTAGACCGGGGCTGATGAAGAGGGTCACAGGATGTGTCAGCTCTTAGTGGCTCCTCTGAGTCCCTTAAAGAGAATACTGATCAGGTTCTCAGAAAGAGGTAAACCTGGCTTATTTGGCTGAGATTCAGGCTGTTTGGAATTGGAAGGCTGGGGCTTAGAACTAGGAGGTGGCCTGTGTGTGTAGACAGCACAGAGTTCTCATCCCTCCTCTGTCTGACCAGAGTGGTGTCTGTTGAGTCATGACTCTAACACTTGTGTGCTTCTCTGTTCTGACTAGAGGAGTGAGAGTAATTAAAGCATGCTCTGCTCTCTTGGCCTTGGAGGTGGACTCTGGGTGCAGAATGAGGCATAGGTTGTCAAAAACAACAGCAATCAAAGAACATTAGTGAAGCATTTATTTTAGAAAGAAAAAGAAAAACCTTGTGGTTCCCACTGTCCATATTCAGTATCATTCTGTAAGTAGGGTTGGTGGGACTAAATAATAAATAGTTTGATTGCTATTTCCGTCAGTGACTCAGTAACCCATTCTACTAGTCCGCACATTCCCTCTATCACTGCTGCAAGTACCTTCTTGGATCTGGAAGTCCAGCAGAGACCTCGAGTGCCCAGGGGCCCAAGTGCTGCCTCCAAAGCCAGGTCCTCTCTGCTGCCCTGGTGACTTCCCGATTCATCCACTTCCACCTCTTGGCTACACTTCCATCAGTGCCAAAATCCCCCTCATCTACCTTGAAGCAGATTTTTCTCATGCCTTTCACTTGGTTAAGTTGCTTCTGCTCTCAGCCTTAAAGAAGGGAACAAAGAAACTAATGACTTCCAGTACAGTTTTCTGGTAAAAGAGTCAGGAACTCTTCTGGTGTAGGGAAAACAAAAAGAACTTTTTACAAGAAGTACATGATGACAGTGGTGGTGTTCACCCCTTCATTGGAAAAAGTGAAATGATGAATCATCATTGGGGTTACTGTAGGTTTAGGGCAGTTCCTTTTTCTCTTTCTTTTCCCCTCTCTTCTGCTTCTCTCTCCCTCCCTCTCTCTTTCCCTCTCCCCATCTCTCTCTCTCTCCCTGTTTCTGTCTGTCTTTCTTTCTCTCACTCCTTCTCTGTCCTTCTCTC
>NW_027187446.1:0-34336 GCF_028583685.1 Petaurus breviceps papuanus | reverse complement strand
TCCTTCTCTCACTCTCTCTTCCTCCCTCTGCTTCTCTTTCTCCCCCTTTCCCCATCTCTCTCTTTCTCCCTGTTTCTGTCTTTTTTTCTATCTCTCTCACTCCTTCTCTGTCCTTCTTTCACTCTCTCTTCCTCCCTTTGCTTCTCTTTCTCCCCATCTCTCCCTCTCATCTCTCCCCCCTCTTTCTCCTCTCTCTTTTTAAAGAGTTGCATACCAAGTTCCTAGAAAAGGAAAAAACATAGTGGGAGCCAACAGAGTCATAACTGGAGTGTGACTCACTGCACAGCACTGCCACAGAGCTCCCTCCCCTGCCTGCCTGCTTAGCTGGGGGCCTGAGGGGTCTCTTGGTTCCCAGAGGACTTACTTAGGGCCAGGCCCTCTGTTCCCCTCTCTGAACCTCAGTTTCCTCATCTATAGTACGAAGGAAGTTGGGTTAGATGACATTTCAGGGCTTGTTCTGCTCAAAAATCCCATGATTATCTAAGCTAGGAACAAAAGGTTTGTCTGCGAAGCATGCCCTGCTCCCGGGTCAGTGTTCATCTTACATGCAGGGCTGACGGAGCCAGAGTGGGAAGGTTAGAATGGCTCTTCTTGAAGGGAACACTTTGCTCCACTGCTACAGCTCCATCCCACTGGTTTGACATTAACCAGGACAACACATGGTGTAGTGGAAAGGCCCTGACCTGAGGGTCAGAAGGCCTGGCTTCTACTCCTAGCTCTGCCACTAAGCAGGCAAGGGGCTTGGGGCAAATCAGTTTCCCCATCTGTAAAATGATGGAGTTGAGTTGGGTGATATCCAGGCTCCTATCCAGCTCCTCTGTCAGCTTTACTGACATCATATGAGATTTCTCTTTTTGCCACAATTCTGCCATTCTGGTAGCCAGGATCTATTGGCTTTTCCCAAAAACTGGAGCTTCATTTTCTTTCTGGTTAAAAAGAAGAGCTCTGGGGCGGCTAGGTGGCACAGTGAATAGAGGACCGGCCCTGGAGTCAGGAGGACCTGAGTTCAAATCCGGCCTCAGACACTTAACACAAAAACTCCTTGGGCAAGTTACTTAACCCCAGTTGCCATCCAAAAAGCAAAAAGAAAGAAAGAAAAGAAAAGCAGAGCTCATAGGCTTGTCTTTGTTTTATATATGCTGGCCTTGGGGTGGCTAGGGGGCATAGTGAATGGAGCACCAGCCCTGGGGTCAGAAGGACCTAAGTTTGGATCTGGCCTCAGACACTTGACATGCTTACTAGCCATGTGACCTTGGGCAAGTCACTAAACCCCAACTGCCCTGCCTTCCCCCCTCCAAAAAATAAATAAATAAATAAAATGTATATATATGTCCTGGCCTTTTCCAGCCAATGCATTCACAGATTTGTGAAAAGTCTTTTTTTTTTTTTTTTTAATTTTTTTGCTTTTGGAGGGGGGAAGGTAGGGCAGGTGGGGTTAAGTGACTTGCCCAAGGTCACACAACTAGTTTTTTTGTGTTGTGTCTGAGGCCTGATTTGAACTCAGGTCCTCCTGACTCCAGGGCCAGTGCTCTGTTCACTGTGCCACCTAGCCTCCCCTGTGAAAGGTCTTTAAAGGGTCTTGTACTGTCATCAGTCAGACTCATAAAACCCCTCTTCTGAACCCTTGGATTTGACCAGATTTCATCTCTACCCACTTTCTGCCTTTCTTGACTCTTCAGTGATGTTGCTTCTTCTAGACCTCAAGGAAGGGCTCCAATTTGGCTGGGCCTTAGCCCTGTTCACGTTGAAAAAGAAGCCTCTTCTCTCCATCTTCAGATTTGGAAAGTCAGGTCTCATTATTCAGCATTTATTAAGTGCCTCCTGTGTTGCCATGCACTGGGCCAGGTACTGGAGATATGACAGAAAATGAGCTGGTCCCTGTATCACTCTAATTGAGCTGGAGGGGAGAAGAATGGGATTCTTCTTATCTCCTTTGTTGGGCCAAGAGGAATGAAGGCTTCATAACCTTCTTCCCTTAGCTGTGTGAGCTCACCTTTCTTTGGGGGGGGGGGGGGGGCTGTTTTTTTTTTTTGGGGGGGGGGGGGGCAGGGCAATTGGAGTTAAGTGACTTGCCCAAGGTCACACAGCTAGTAAGTATTAAGTGTCTGAGGCCGGATTTGAACTCAGGTCCTCCTGACTCCAGGGCTGGTGCCCCATTCACTGCGCTATCTAGCTGCCCCTGAGCTCATCTTTCTCATGTACTCTAAGGAAAAAGATGCTTTTTTTGCAGCAGCCCTGGGAGAAGATCAGGAGGATATAGATTATCCCCTTTTTACAGTTGGAGAAATGGAGATTACTTGCCTGGCCTCTGGGTTTCAGAGGCAGTGACTGGAGCCCAGGCCCTCTGTTCTTGTACCCCATGCCATGTAGTGTCAACACCTTTGACATCAGCATAGCTCATGGGAGTCTCCAAGGTAGCCAAGCTTATAAGAATCCTGTTACAAGGACTGGTCTTGTGTTTTCTGAGGGCCAGCCCGACAAGTGTTCCCTCCTCTGGAGACTGCCTCAGTTAGCCTGCCAGAGGGCCTGAGATTTAGGAGGCACTAAAGACATGCACAGGGGCTACCTGGAAGGGGCAGCAGAAGCTGGTGGCCCTGCTGCTGAGCTTCAGTCTGGCAGGTCAGCTTGCTCTGTCACTTGGAACAGAAGAGAGGCAAGGGACAAGTGAATTTGAATTTTTCAAAAGTGGCATGTCTCAGGAAGGGTAAGGCCTAGGTGGAGATTTACAGTGGAGACAGAGACTTGGGTTGACCAAAAGAGGAAGCCTGACAAATGGGATTTCCCCTAATTCCAAGCTAAAATGGCCACTATTTCTGTTGGAAAACATACTACCTCCCCAATAGGGTTCATAGGAAAGGAGCATAGGATTTAGAGCCCAGCCCTTAATTGGCTTGTCTAACCCCGTCATTTTACTGATAAGGAACCATGGGTCCTGAGTTGTGGCTTAACTGTTAGGAGATTTAGAGCTAAAAGGCCTAGACCCTAAAGGTCATTTGGTCCAGCCCCCATTTTACAGGGGAGGAAGCGGAAGCTAAGGCCCACTGAAATAGTGGTTGTCCAAAGTCATATACAGGCAGCCTCACCATCAGCAGATGTGTATTAAGCACAGTGTACTACGAGCTGGGGATAAAGAGACAGAGCCACAGCCCCTGCCCTCAAGGAGTGTATGGTCTAGCCAGGGTAGGGGGTACAGTGGTAGCACTCACTTATATGTTTATACAAAATAGGTGCTAGCTTTAGAAGGCTGTTCTGCTGCTGTTGCTGAGAGGGAAGAGCCAGGGCACACACTTCCTGTCCCTCTCCTCTGTGGGCCTTGGTTTCTTCATCTATAAAATGGAGTCAAGGGGCAGCTAGGTGGTGCAGTGAGTAAAGCCCGGCCCCGGAATCAGGAAGATCCAAGTTTGGTTCCGGCCTCAGACACTTAACATCCACACAAAAAAACTAGCCGGGTAACCTTGGGCAAGTTACTTAACCCCAATTGCCCTCCAAAAAGGCAAAAAAAAAAAAATGGAGTCAGACTAGAGCAAAGCTTCTTCACCTTCTTTGTGTCATGGACCCCTTTGGCAGTCTGGTGAACCCTATGTGCTCTTTCCCAGAAGAATACATAGGATTACAAAGGAAATAAATATTTTGTAGTAGTCATCAAAATAATTTTTTTTTAAGTTTACAGACCTCAGGTTAAGAAGCCCTAGACCAGATGAACTCTAAGCTTTCTTCCTGCTCTGGTGATCTACATGTGACTTTCTTTATGAATGCTGGATCAACTTGGCCATTTTTCATTTTGGTCATTTTCAAAAGCATTCTGCCAGAGACATATACCATCAACATTAAGCCTAGCCAGGCAAAGGGCACAGGGAGCATTGCTGAAATGTTCCCAGGTATTCATCACTTCCTAGCTGTCCTTGGTGTAGACCAAAGATACAGTTTTACCTAGAGGCAATTTATCAGCTTTGCACAAAACACTTTAGTTTTTCCAAGTAGATTTTTATTCCTATCTTTTGTTTTTACATTATCAAGATTTACCCCTTTTTTCTCCTCCCAGAGAGCCCTCCCTTATAACAAAGAAATTGTTTTACAAAAAAAAAAAGGAAGAGGAAAAAAAATTTAAAAACCAAAACAAAACTGATATATGATGCAAATGTTCCACACCCATATATACCAGCCTCTGCCAAGGAGCAGGGGGGAGTATCTTCTCCTTTTGGGGCCCAAGCTTGTCATCGCTTCAATTTTTAAATGTTTTATTGATCTTTTTTTTTCCATCACTCACTTTCTATTCAGCCTCCCCCTTCCCCAACCTTCCTTTATAAACAAATGAGCACAGCTAAGCCAAACACCTCTGCTTAAATCCCCTTTGAACATTCCTGGTTTGAAGCCCCACATCTTCCTTTTTATCTGATGGCCACTCTTAGTTGACTTGGTGTCACTTAAAGCCCTGTCCAGTCCAAAGAACAAAAACCAAGAAGAGGAATTCTGAATTAAGACAAAAGTTTCTGACCATTTTGGGAGTGCTGGAAACTTGTTTAAAAGGAAAATGAATACTCTTACAATGGCATGGGCTCATTGACGAGGTTTAAAAACATTTTGCTGAACTGCCATGCTAAACTGCAGTCTTACCCATTTCAGGGGATTACCAGGCTTGTTTGAAAACAGCTGAATTCCTATCAGCTGATCAGAAAGCACATTAGTACCCTTGTGCCAGCTAGTTAATAAAAAACTAGCTGAAGATCTGAACCGAATGAGGGGAAACAAGGGGCAGGTAGTCAGAACACTGTATCTCTCCTGAAGTGCTGTTCAGACAGGAGGCCCTTAAAACCGGCTGCCAGGGGACCCCTTTTGTTCCAAACTCCGTACAGTCAACTCCAGGCCAGCAGGGTTCAGAGCCCTGCCTCTTCCTGTTCCCTCCCCTTGAAGGGCCTCTGCTTTTATATACTAAGTCCCTGCCACTGAAAGTATTTGCTGCCACAAAACCACAGACCACCTTCTTCCGAACTCCATTGGAAATGATCTCTTGTCAGCCCCACAGAGTGCATGATGCGGAACTCTGGTTATGGCATATTCTCTACACGTATGTGTTGCTGCTCTGTGAAGATGAGGACCCCAGGGGATTCTTCTTTTTCTCCTCCCAGGTCTGGTCCATAGAGTCCTCTCCCCACAAGCAGACCCTGCATGTTTTTTTTTGCCAGAGGCTGCTGCTCACTGATCCGGAATCCTGGATCAGAACCATGGAAGTGACAGAAAAACACTTTGGGGGCTGCTTTTTACAGACTTAATCCTTAGGCAGCTCGATAAACTTGAGAGTCTTGAGGTTTTTTCCCATCTCCCATTTACATGCAGTTTCTGGTGACCTCTTTCCTCGTGACCCACAGTGTTTGCCCACCTCTTGTTCCAAGCCGAGCAGTGGAGGACACTACTGAAGTAGTTCTGTGGCTGGGGCACGTGAAAACCCCGATCAATCAGAACGTTTGATATAGTAGTCGCTGCCTTTTTTGCCTGGTCCTATGGTCAGCACCCTCAGTCCCAAAAGGGTATAGTCATTGCTGCCTACACAAACACCAGCCTTCCTTATACCAGAGCTCGGCAAGTCCAGAGCAACATGACACTTGAAAATTTTTTTATTGTGGTGTATTTGGTATTTTCAGTATTTTATCATAAAATGTAAACTTTTTTTAAAAATTAAACTAAATGTAGACCTGTCTCCCTCAAGGGTCTCCCAAATCAGTGTCATTTCACAATAAAACCAAATCGAATGTAACTTTATTTGGCCACTCACCTTTTTATAATATTTTCCGCATGAAATCTTTTCTAATCTCCCACCCCAATTTGCCCAGAACTAATTAATGTTGTTAGATGGGGCGTGACTGTATCATGGTTGTTACTGGATATGTGCCCACCCCAGTAGTAACAGGTACTGGAGAAGCTGTTTCCACTTTCCCTTTTCCTTGCCATCCTGTTCAGCCCCCCAGCCGTTAGCTAGACTGTAGGGCCCAAGGACTTCAGTGAGAATTACATAAGAGGAGAATCAGAAACAGAGAAAGCTAGTTTTGTCTCTGTGTCACAGTTTACCTAGGTCCATTATAAACAATACTTCATTCTCTTCATACCTTGCATCTCTCCAAAACCTCATTGCTTTCTAAATAATCACTAAGTACTACTAATGCACCCTACCAGATTAGAGCTGCCTCCCTACCCATTCTCCTCCTCTTAATCCCTCTTGATTGCCTGTTACCATTTCCGAACTGAAAAAGAGGCTTCTACTGGCTTCTTCCAATCCCTTTGCTCAGTAAAGGAGCTGAGGGAACTCCATGATTCCTACATAGGTACCTACTCTCTTGGAGATTTAGGCAGGGAAGGAATCTTTCCCAAGGAGAGATAAATATCCTGGTTTTTTCTAATGTTAGGTTTGGGGGAAGGGTTAAAGTACACAGCCCTTCATCCTGCCCTTGCCCTGTGTGTATGAAATCAATGGAAGGAAACCTATTTAACTACTTGAAAGCACTTATAAATATTCCTGGCCTCACATGCCCTTTGTCTTCTGAACACACAGAATCTGGGGGCAGCTTTACTTGGGTGGGCTGGTACCAAAACTTGGTACTTCCTCCCTTCCTCCCCAGTAGAAGGCAGTTTGCTATGTGAGAAAATTTCCAGATGTATTCAGAAGGTGCCACCTAGAAAACCTTGTATATTCAAGGGTTTGGGTTCTGTTTTCTTAGCACAGCACTGTGTAGTGACAGTGAGCAGGAACTAGATTCTGTAATTATAAATTAGAGACGACTTCCTTGACTAAATAATACCAGGCAGCCCCTAACAGTTGGGTGGCTGCTAATTTAAATACAAAACTTGTAAATTAACTGGTACAGACCCAGCTATGTTTTGTTGGACTGGCTTTGTGTATTATTACGGGGGCAGGGAGAACCAGCATCTTCTTGGTGGTAGAGGTGGAAGAAATTCTTTCCTATATCCAGTTTGTTCTTAACTTTTAAGACCAAGGGAAGATAATAGAGAGTTTCTGCAGTTCTCTGTTGCTGGTGGCTGGGCTGCTGCCTCCTTGAACTGGCTCAGTGACTTCCTGGACAATCCCTTCAATGATCTCATCTGCCCAGCATGCGCTGACTTGTAAATAGTGTTTTGAAAAGGCAGAGAATGATTAAGTCCTGTATGAGCTATTGCTTCAGGGCCAGGCAATTCTTCCATCTACACTTCTTCTGGGAAGCTATAGGCTGAGATGGCCAAGTGACTCAAACTTGCCCTGCTCCCCAGGAGTTCTTTCTGCCAGGGAAGATGAACTGTGATCTCTCCTTGGAAAAGGCTGCAATTCTTATTCTAAAGGAAATTAAATCACTCAGCTCTAGATTGCAAGTCCCCTTGTAATCTTCAAAGCCAATGTTGGATGCTCACTTCTAAGACCTGAGGAAGGAGAGAGCATTCATTTGCCATTCACTAGATATTCATCAGACAGTGACTGCATACCAATAGGCTATGTTCAATGCTAGGGGATATGTAGAAGTGAAAACGTAGTTTGCCCTCAGAGGGGTTCCGGTCTAAGTGGGAGGCCTGTACAAATGTAGGACTAATGCAAAATAGAAAAAAAAAAGCCAATTCTACCTGGAGAGATGGAGGAGCCTTAAGACGCAGTTCTTGCTCTCAAGACCTAATAGAAGAAAAACCTAGATGAACTACAAGCTAGGGTATATGAGTTAGTGCAAACTAGGTGCTAAGAGATCAGCTGCAGGAGGAATCAGCTCATCCTCTTCCTGATGGGCTTCAGGTACAAACAGACATCTGAGCAGAACCTCGAGGAATAAGCAGGTTTACAGCAGACAAAGTGGTGTTGAGGCTAAAAGGGGAGTTTTCCCAGCACCATGAAGAAAAGACCCAGACAGGGGACAGCAAGGGGCACAGTAAATAGAGCACTGGCCCTGGAGTCAGGAGGACCTGAGTTCAGATGTGGCCTCACACATTTACTAGCTGTGTGACCTTGGGCAAGTCACTTAACCCCAATTGCCCTGCCTTGCCCCCTCAAAAAAAAAAAAAAGATAAGACCCAGACACAGGAAGGCTCCAGGTGGTGTGGCTTTGGTTTTTCTTGATGGACTGTGTGGGTCAGTTCATTTTCACAAACATTTATAAATACCTGTCTGATAAAATGAAATTTAAAAGTGCTGTCAAATCTTAAATGGGGTTCAGAAACTCCCAAGTACAAAGTAGGGGGAGCATGGTTTGATAGCAGTTTTTCTGAAAAAGATCCTGGGGTAGTTAGGGCCTGCAGCCTCACCCTGAATCGGCAGCAGGAGGTGCTGGCCTCTTGGGATGGGGAGGTGGTAGGCCCTTGGTGCCATGCCCTCATCAGACCACTCTGGGAGGAGTAGATTGAGTTCTGAGCACCACAGTTTAGAAAGATCAACATTAAGCTATAGAGTGTTTAGAGAAGGGCAGCCAGGCTGGTGAAAGGTCTCAAGATCATGCCGTAGCATGATGGGTAGCCCAGAGTATGACCACTGTCTTCAGGTATTCCAGGAACTCTCATGTGGAAGAAGAATTAGACTTTTTTTGTTTGGGCTCAAATAATGGGTAGATATTACAGAGAGAAAGAGGTAACTTTAGGCTTAATATCAGGAACCACTTCTTAACAATTAAAGCGATACAGAAGTGAAATAGGCTTCACCTTGGACAGTGGTGAGTCTGTCTCTCCTCCTTCTTGGCCGAGATCTTCAAACAGAAGCTCGCTGACCTCTGGTTAGGCATGTTATAGAGGGACTAGGGGCCCGATCATGCAGCCCTCAAATTCTCTGCCTCTGGGATTTGGTTCAGCAAACATTTCTTTCTTTCTGTTTTTGGAGGGAGGAAGGCAGGGCAATTGGGGTTAAGTGACTTGCCCAAGGTCACACAGCTAGTAAGTGTTAAGTGTCTGAGGCCAGATTTGAACTCAGGTCCTCCTGACTCCAGGGCCTGTGCTCTATTCACTGTACCACCTAGCCACCCCTTAGCATGCATTTCTTATGCAGCAAGTACTGTTCTCCATTCTGGTGATGGAAATCATCAAGAAACTTAATTCTAATTGGGGGTGGGAGGGGGTGGGGAGGAGAACAGGGAGAAAGGACAGCATGTACACAGATAAGTAAATAGAAATACAAAGTAATCTGGGAGACAGGGGGAAAGCACCAACAGTTTGGGGGGAGAGACGGGCAGCAAAGACTCAAAGTAGGAAGTGGTATTTCAGCCCACTTGAAGGCGCTGGGCTGGGGGTACAGAGACAAAGCAGACTGTACCTCAAGGAGCTGATATTTTACTGAAGGTTAAATGGCTTTTGTCTGATTGGAGGATAGGGTACATGGATGAGGGGAAATACTAGGAGCTAAGTATGGAAATGGGTGGGAGCTAGAGCGTAGAGGACTGAGCAGTACCTAGTCTGCACCTAGGGCTGCCTCAGGCGTTGTTCTTGCATCTTCAGAGAAAATTCCAGCACCCCTACTCTAATGGTACCAAATAGTTTAGGACCCAACTTAGGCAGTCTGCCTTCCTTGCTTGTTTAAGGTAAATGGGGCCCTGGGGCCAGTGACCTTTCAGACTGACTGCAGCTGGATCTCTGTTTCTTCTGGGCTTGTCACGGGCAGCTCCAGATGTTTAGCCTGGGGACCAGCAGGGCAAAGGGGACTAGTGAATGTGGTCGTAAAGAGGGAGCCAGCTGGCTGGGCCAGGTTGCAACAAAGCCTGGTTTTCCTTCTTTTGCTCCCTATGTACCTCCCCGAGGGGTAGGCAGACAGACTGGCTTAAACTCAAAATAGCTCTTGGAACAGATCCGTTTGGTGGGGGGTTGGGGTTTTGTGAGAATTAGACAAAGGATTTACCGAAGATTTGAGGTTTTCCTAAATCTGAGACTTCAGCCTTGCTGTTTAAAAAGAAACCAAATGCAAGTAAAAGATACAAAGGAAGGTGCCAGTTATTTGCTGAATGGATGCCTCTTTCTCTTCTCTTCCCAGAACCCACAGGATAACCATCACCAACTTCTGTCTTGGAAAGCACCTTGTTAGTGAGGACGACTTGCTGAAGGATCAGAGGGGGAGCCCAGCGTACATCAGCCCAGATGTGCTCAGTGGTATGTGACTCTTGTCCAAAAACCCAGGACAACTGTCCTGTTCAACTCGAAAATTCTGTGACTACAGAAGACAGGATTTTCATGGAGACTCTTGTACAGTGCAGTCTTGGCAGCTTTCCCTGGCATTGTCCTGGTCCATTCCTTCTCTTTACCAACATGGAGAAAGGATTAGATTTCTCCACTCTTTCTATCATGTCAGGAAACTAGAGAGACCCATGTTGCATTCTTGTTTTGTGTGGGGTTTGGGCTCTTCAGCCCATCTACATTTGTATACCACTGGACTGGGTCTCATACAAGTCCAATTTGGAAATTTCCTCTCTTTGGTCCCTGAGACTTATTGAGTGTTAGGAGTTCCTTGAGCCACAGAGACATAAAGCAGGAAAGAACCCATTGAGGGAACCATAGCAGCTATCTCTTGAATACCCCGACCAAAAAATTAGCTGTATTCAGCAAGAGAGAGCCCAGTCTTTTAAAAAGAAATAAAGCCAGTTTTTTCATCAAGATCTCCAAATAGGACAGATGCTGATTTTCATACCCATTTGCTTCCTGTCTTCTGACACATTTACCAACCTTTCCTCCCCATCCCTCATCGCCCCTCTGTAAAACCTGACCTCTTGCTAGTGTTGGCCTCTCTGACATCTGGGAGAGATGGTGGCAGCAGTTGCCAAGTTCATTAGTATTTGTCTGGGAGTAACTAGACTCTTCCAAATGGGCCAGAGTACAAGAGACAGACTTCTGGGGCTATAGACATGAAGGCAACCATAGCTCCCACCTTACCTTGCTTCCCCTGCTCGGGCCTGGCCTAGTCACTTTGGCAAAGGTACCTGTGTCTGCCACCAGACAGCAGCATTAAGCCATAATGGTAGAGCTTATTTTTAACCCCAGGCTCAGATATTTGAGATCACATCCCCTCCCCCTCTTCTCTCCCCAACCCCCACTGTTTCTAAAGGGCAGTTTGGGAGAGGTGTGGTGGTGGGACCCTTGTTAGGAGCAGCTGGCACCTGTCAGGAATGCTGATCCCCTGAAAGTGTCCGTGAAATGCATGTGTGTATATCGCCTATGTAGTGCCAAGGGCTGATTGGCACCCAGAGCATGAACAGGTGGCCTCATTTGGGGGTAACAGAAGCTGTCTAGATCTCCCTGCTGTCATCTCCAGCCTTCTCCCTTGTCTCCTCAGTCTCTGCTCGTTAGGAAAAGTGGAGATATTTGTTTAAAAGGAAGGAGGAAATATAGCTGACAGTAGTGATCTCAGCTTAGTATAAGGAGTAATAAATAGTGTCTTCTCCTTAGCTCCTCGTTAAACTTTACAAACCTGAGCCTTCAATTTGCAGATGCGCCCAAAGCCCATATAAGCCCATGAGAAGAGAAGTTGGTTGGGTGGGTGAAGTTGGGCAGTTGTGTGCAAATACATGCATGAAAGTGGACCCCTTGTTCTTCAGTCATTCAGTTATGACCTGTGGACTGTTCTGCCATTTCCTTCTCCAGAGCCCCTGTAAGGTCACTGGGCAGCCTGGGCCTGTATCTCTAGGCCCAGTTTGGTTACAAAGCCCCCACCCTCTGGGTGAGAGAACAGGAGCCCAGAAGAGCACTGTTACTTAGAGAAGGCACACTGTCCCTGACAGTCTGGACTGAAGAGGAACTTCTTCATCACCAGGCCTGGGAAAGGAAGCTATGGCTGACAGCTTTGGGCTCTCTGAGGAAAGAGCCACCGCTCAGCTGTCAGCAAGCAAGGATCTGTAGGAGATGTGTGCAGCAGGACTCTGGAGGGAGGGGAGAAGCTGAAGACCAGAGAAAAGAGTGAGGAATTGTTAGTGCTGTTAGTGAATCCTGCCTTGGTGACTCACCGGCTGGGTCAGAGGAGGGGGTGCGTTTTATCCCATCGGTGGGATGGGCAGGGCTCAGAATGTTGGAGTCTTCATGTACTTCTCCGGCCCCCGGGTCTGGAGATTAGAAACACTGGAGAATTTGAGAGGAGGAGCGACCTCAGACGAGACTGGCAGCTTATCTCCAAAGAGCAGTCTGATGTCCCAAGCTGGGTAGCCACTCCAGCTTTGGGAGGACACTGAGTCATGTGCTGGCAGTGGGGCCTAGCAGTATTGGGCTGCTCCACAGACGCCTGAGCCTGAGTATTGGTTACTTCCACATGCAGGAATCTCGTGCTGTGACTGAACCAGGCAGCCTCCTGTCAGGACTAACATCCTTCAGCTGTCTGTTCTTGGTCTTCCACACTTCCCATTGAGGAGACCAGGGACTCTTCTCAACCAGAATGCTTGTCTCGGGTCTTAGCCTGGAAGAGTCAAATCAATTAAATCTGCCTTAGAACAGTTGGCATCCAGTGTCAAGGCTTGTAATCTGCCCATTGAGCCAGCTGCCTTTAGATTGGCTTCACAATCAGTTGTTTCCATTCTAGAAAACCTATTCTGCAAATGATCTTCTGGCCTGGGCCCAAAAGGAAGTGGTCATTATGTGCACAGAGCAAACAATCTGTGTGGAACCTTCCTCAGGCAGTAAGGATTTATTGGTACCTATAAAGCAAAATGATACTGGGTCATATAGTCAACGAGCCCCCTTCTGGGAAGCCTGAACAATGAAAATATTAACAAAAATAACAAATGAACAAAATGCTGGGCTCTAAAACCCCAGTCTGCCTGAGGCCTCAGATGTTCCACCACTCAGTTCTTTGTTCCCAGGACACTCTTAACTCAATAATAACTAATGGCTTTCCTGGGCCAGCCGATGTAGATGGTCAGGCAGACATTCCCAAGCATTGATATGATCATCTCTTCTAGGGAGGTAGAGATGAGTAAACCCACAAAGAACTGTCGGGCTATTTAGGGGGGGGAAGATGTTTGGTGTAGAGGAGAGTTTGGGGAGGCCATGTGTATCGAAAGGGTATCACTTACACTTGTTTTGTGTTGGTCCAGAGGCCACAGCTAGGAACAATGGAGAGAAAAGAAATAAACCACCGGAAGGTGGATTTTTTTTTTTTCTTTTTAGAGGGGGACAGCAGGGTAGTTAGTGTTAAGTGACTTGCCCAAGGTCTCACGACTAGTAAGTGTTAAGTGTCTGAGGCTGGATTTGAACTCAGGTCCTGACTCCAGGGCCAGTGCTCTATTCACTGTGCCACCTAGCTGCCCCCCAATTTTTTTTTTAATTTTTTGCTTTTTTTTTTGAAGGGGCAGGGCCATTGGGGTTAAGTGATTTACCCAAGGCCACACAGTAAGTGTTAAGTGTCTGAGACCAGATTTGAACTCAGGTTTTCCTGACTCCAGGGCTAGTGCTTTATTCACGGCAGCACCTAGCTGCCCCTTCAGTAAACATTTAAGTGTTAAGTGTATCTATAAAAAGAGGCAAGAGACCATCCCTGCTCTCAAGGAGCTTACAATCTAACAGGGAGATAGGCAAATGTATTTAAAGTAAGCTGTATGCAGGATAAATAGTAAATAATTAACAGAGGGAAGGCCCCAGAGTTAAGAGGGATTGGGAAAAGCTTTTTGTTGAAGGTAGGATTTTAGTTGGGGTTTAAAAGAAACCAGAGAAGCCAGTGGGGAGTGTAAAATAGAGAACGTTCCAGGCCTGGGGCACAGCCAGAGAGAATGCCTGGAGCCATGATTGAGTGTTTGAGGAAGAGCCAGGAGGCCAGTGTCACAGGAGTAAGAGGTAAGAAAGGTAGGGGGGACAGGGACACCAAACTAGGCAGGCCTTTGAATCCTTGAGAATTTTGCATTTGATTCTGGAAGCTGAAGGAGGTCTCTGGAATTTATTGTTGGGGCTGAACAAGTGACATGGTCAGGCCTATGATTTAGGAAATCACTTCAGTGGCTGAGTGGAGGATGGATTGGAGTGGGGAGAGATTTGAGACAGGCAGACAGTAATCCAGGTGTGACGGGATGGGAGCCTGACTAGAGGGAGAGCAGGGTCAGAGGAGAAGAGGGGGCATATTCAAGAGAGGTACAAAGGTGAAATTAATAGGTCTTGGCAACAGCTTGAATGTTTGGGGTGAGAGATCATGAGGATTCCAAGAGGACTTCTAGGTTTCAAGCCTCTGGAACAGGGAGGACAGTGTTACCCTTGAAAGTCACAGAGAAAGGGAGAGGTAGGAAAGGTTTGGGAGAAAATGCGTTCTGTTTTGGACACTGAGTTTGAAATGTCTGAAAGGCAGAGATGTAAGACTGGACATCAGCAAAGAGTTTGGGGCAGAATAGACAGATTTGAGACTCATCAGCATAGAAAGGGTAATTAAATCCATGGGAGCTGAGGAGATCACCAAGTGAAATGAAGAAGTATAGAAGGAGAAGAGAAGACAAGACCCGACAGGATTCTGTGGGGTGCCTTCAGCTAGAGGACCTGGATAAGGGTCCAGAGAAGGACCAGTCAGAAAGACAGGAGAACCAAAGAGAGGGTTTCCTGAAAAGCTGGAGAGGAGAGAGCATCAAGGAGGGGACAGTGACAGCATGAAAGGCTGCAGAGAGGTCACAGAGAAGGAGGATTGAGAAAAGGCCCCTGGATTTGGCACCTACCACATTAGTAACCTTGGAGAGACGAGTTTTCATGGAATGATGAGGTTAGAAGGCAAATGATTGTTTTTGTTAATGTGATCATTGTTCAGCCTTCCCCACAAGGTATCTTGTTGACTATACAAACTAGTATAATTTTGCTTTGTAGATATCTTTAAATCTTTGTCACCTGAGGAAGGATCTGTAGATTCCTTATTGAATATCTAAGAAGTCCATCACTTCAGAAGGTTTGGGAACTTTTAACATTGTGTTAGGAGTTCAGAAGAGTTAGACTGTCCCCCTCGGTCAGGGCCATCGGGGGTTCTCTGTTGCTCACAGGATGGGCGTGTTCCGTTCGGGGCCTTGGCCCCTGGTCTGGCTCCAGCCTTTTTTTCTCCCTTTGGAGCCCCCCTTCCTGACCTTTCCCCAAGGGTGTTCCTTTCCATTAGAACGTTGGCATCTTCTTTCTTTCTCACCTGTTCAGGCCTTCTCCATCCATCTTTCCCAGCCCAAGTGCTGTCTTCTCCTTGAAACCTTCCCTGGTCCCTGAAGTCAAGGGAGCTTTCATCCTCTGACTTAGTCATAGTTGGGTCTTTCAGATGCTTGTGGTCTAATTTGCATTCTGTTGATTACGTATAGATCTCATTGCCTGACTGGAAGTCCCACCAGGGTGGTGGCTGTGTCTTATTTATCTTTCTCTCCTTAGCACCTTGCACAATGCATTGTTACCTTGTAGGCACTGAAGGAATGAATGAATGACAGATAAAGGAAGGCTTCCTGAAGGAGGAACCTTGTAAGATGGCCAGGCTATCATCCAGTGGGAATGGGAAAAGAGTGAGCTTTATGGCAGGGAGGATGAAGGCAAGAGGCCTGCAAAGTGCTGAACAGAAGGGCCTTGTCTCTTTTCTTTTCCTTCAGGTCGTCCGTACCGAGGGAAACCCAGCGACATGTGGGCACTGGGAGTGGTGCTCTTCACCATGCTGTATGGGCAGTTCCCCTTCTACGACAGCATCCCTCAGGAGCTCTTCCGAAAAATCAAAGCTGCCGAGTACACAATCCCAGAGTGAGTGGTGCCCATCCCCCTGGCACACACTGTCCCAGGGGTGCTGGAGTGAAGGCTGGGGAAAGATTGTCAGGAGAGCCAGTGTTGTCTTGGCCCTGGAGACCCCAGAGCAGCAGCTCACATGGAGGAGACGGCAGTAGTTCTCTGCCTGCCCTCCTGACCACACTCAGCCCTCTTCCCAAGCAGCCCATGAGCACTGCATCATCCCAGGTGCTGAGCACCAACTCAGACGTGCTTTCTTTGCTTTCTTCTCTCTGGGGCAGGGATGGCCGGGTTTCTGAGAATACCGTGTGTCTCATCCGAAAGCTGCTAGTCCTTGACCCCCAGCAGCGCCTGGCAGCCCCGGAGGTGCTAGAGTCTCTCAGTGCCATCATCGCCTCTTGGTGAGTAGATCAGGGGACAGACACTCCAGGGAATCCTGGGCCCTGGGACCAGCGATGGGGGAGGGACCGCCCTTTCCACACTACTCAGCTCTAGGACATCGCTGGTGCAGAGCAGCCATGTGCATTCAGATGTAAATGGGGTCTGTGACGTGAAGGACTCTCTTGTCTCAAGAGGGAAGAAACATTCTTCCATGGTACAAAATCTGGGTAATTGAGAGCAGCCAAAATGGGGTGCTTCAGACTGGAACCTCCCCCTGCCCAAGGGTGAGCTGAGGTGTCATGCTCTACCTTCTCCAACCTCATCCAGTGGGCCTGCAGAAGAAGCTGGGGGTGTTGTTAATGGAGGAAAAAGAGGCATGATGACCCTTTCAGTCTTTGAAGGGTCCAAATGAGGAAGGAAGATTAGCTTTGTGTTTTTTTCAAAACTAGGAGCAAATTGAAAGAATGGGGACAGGATGACTTCAGCTCAGTATCAAAAAGAGTTTTCTAGCATTCAGATTGGTAGTGAGCTCCCCATCCCTGGAGGTATGCAGAGAAGAGTTCTTCAGACAGACTTCGAATGAGATGACTTCAGGCGGTCTCCTCCAGCTTTGATTTCCTTGGGTGTTAGGAGGCACATTCTGCCCCCTGCTTTTCCCAGTGGGAGGAGGCAGGATGGCAGGGGGCAGGGAGGGGAGCCAGTTCAGCCATCTCATCTGTCAGCACTGACTCGGTGTCTTCTTCCCCTATAGGCAGTCTGTGTCTTCACTCAGTGGACCTTTGCAAGTGGTTCCAGATATTGATGACCAGATGAACAGCCCAGACAGCTCCCAGGAGGTGAGGAGCCAAACCTGGCCTGACAGGGGGCTTTCAAGGCAGAGCCTGCAGGTTTGCCTTTGGGACTCTCATATGAAGCCAGGCCTGGAGTCATGGAAGCTAGGGGGTACAGGCAGTTACTTTCCCTTGTGTTCCCTGAGCTCCCTGCAGGCTTGGAGTTAGGAGGGCATGGCCAAGAGGAAGCTCCTGTCCTGTCTTGGCCTCGGTTTCCTACTGTGTAAAAGATGTCAGATTCAGTTTCTCAGGCCCCCTCCCTCAGACATTTCTGTGGCTTGGGCTTGCTTTCTGAGGGGCAGCGCTCCCGGCCCCCTCTGCCAGTGACCCCAGGGATGCAGCCTCAGTTCCAGGGCCAGCACAGCCATCTAACCTGGCTTATTCCTGGCTGTCCTTGTTTGGTCTCCCCCTCCTGGGCTTCGACAGCTTGCTTTCTGACTCATTGGGCTTTCACTAACCCTTCCTGCTGTTCATCCTTTGAATGATTCATTTTGTCCTGTCCTCTCCATTGTTTCCTCTTACCGGGGGAAAGCTCTGTTCCCAGCACATTTGTTTTGGTTTGGAGATGCACAGAATAGGCTGCAGGACCTTCTAGTTCAGGCCAGGTCAGGCCTCTCCTTGATGTTTGGGCAAGGGCAGGTAGGGCCAGCAGGCATTATGTTGGTGAGCGCTCCATGTCCCCACTCCCTCTAAAGCCTAAGCCAGAGAGACTAGAACAGGCCCACCCCCCACCCCTGACTCCCCTCACCCTGCCCCGCATCTGGCCTGCCCTTCCAGCCAAGCCACACTGCTGTGACCTGAGGGGGGGGGGGGCGTCACTGTCAGTCCCTCTCCTTCCCAGGAAGCTCTGGCTCCATGCTACCCGTGTGTGGATAAGGCAGACCTGACGGCTTCCCCCAGCATCCTGGGGTCACTGGGCTCAAAGAATCCTCCCAGGGAGGATGCATGTCCAGCCAGCTACTGGGCCCACAGAATCCAGGCCAGGGCTCTCCTCTCTTGGCATTCCTTGAAAAGAAAAGGGAAGCAGCAGAGCTCCTAGTGATGGGAGGGCTGGGAGACCTAGGCCCGGGCTCTGTGGCTGACTCGGCAAGACCTTTTCCATTCCTGGGCCTCAGTCTCCTCTTCTGAATTTGCATAAAGTGAACTCTGAAGTCTCTGTCAGCCTGGAAGAGAGGCTGGAGGGACACAGGGCCTGTCGTGCCACCCACAGTCACCCCTGGGGGAGCTGGCCTGGGCCTGGCCCTTGGCTGATGAGCATTAGGACAGTGGGCCGTTCAGGCCGGACTGGATCAGCTTAATGAGGAAGAACCCTTTCTTCTTTCCTGGCCAGGCCAAGGTGACCGAGGAGTGTTCCCAGTACGAGTTTGAGAAGTACATGCGGCAGCAGCTGCTCCTGGCAGAGGAGAAGAGCACCCTGCACGAGACCAGAAGCTTCCTGCAGAAACGGCAGTTTGGGAGTGTGCCCCCTGTTCGGCGGCTGGGCCGGGACGCCCAGCCCATGAACCCCCTGGACGCCGCCATCCTGGCCCAGCGCTACCTCCGGAAATAGTGAGGGGTGCTGCCAGTCCTCCAGCAACAGCAATAGCTACCCCTGCCCCCCAGGGCCCAGCAGGTGACCTCCGACGGCCCCTCGGAGGGAGGCCAACACACTCTGCTAGTGTCTGGAATGATCGATCGGCTATTTGTTTTTTAATCTGAAAAGCTAGACGACTAATCTGCTTTTAATCATGACTTTAATCTACCTCTGTCTTTTTAACCAACCATGCTGTCTCTGGATTGAGTGACCCTGGAGAGAGTCCTGGGCCCCCTCTCCTGGCAGGGTGGGCCAACTAGCGGCTCAGGGGTGCTGCTCCAGGGGGTTTGAATAAGCTGAGTGGTGGGAGTTTTAGCAACTTCACTGTTTCTTAAAACCTGTTTCTCCCTCCTCCCTGATTCCCTCCCCCACCTTTCCCCACCCAGACTTCCATAAGCTTCAAACCTTTGCCTCCTCTTAAACCTGGTTCCAAAATATTTATTTTTTTTTTACTGAAAGGAGCTAGTTTCTCTCCACCTTCTCTATGGCTTGGCCTGGGCCCCATTCCCAAAGCCCGCCAGTTCTTGGGGGCATAGCCAGTTGTCTGGTCAACACCCCAACAGACATTCAGACTTGCCAGAGGTGAGGGGGATGCCACCAGGCCCCACTCTGCCCCTCTCGCTTTGGCTGTCCTCGCAAAGTGATCGTTTTCTTTTTAAAGACGGTCTTGGGCACTACTGGTTTTCCTCTTTTCTCACAGCTTATCTGAGGTGCCGCACACTTGCATTACTTCTCATTTCCCATCTTTACACTCATTGTGGTACACAGAGATCTGATATATGACTTACAATGTGAAAGACATTCCTCAGAACAGCCAACTTGCGATTTTGGCCGGGCAATGGGGGGCAGTCTGCTGTCTCTGCTGTTATGTTTCTCCTCGGTAGCTAGCATTGGTGGCATCCCCTGGGGGTGGGAGGAGGCCCTGCCTCTGGGGGGCGGGGGGGGGGGGGGGGGGGGCCCCGCTCGGGGGGGGGGGGGCAGGAGGAGGCCCCTCAAGCTTAGAACAGCATACATCCTTTTTTCCCTTGTTGAGCCTCTTGTTGTGACCCGGATGCCTGTCTTGCCAGATATACTGTTCTTCCCCCAAAGCGTCCTCTCTTCTGATGCTTCCTCAGAGCACTGCCTCATTCTCACCTAATCCCCTCTGGCCCAGGGGAGGCCCAGTAGCCCCGGAATCGGCACAGTTAACCAAGTATCTGGGAGGCTGATGCTCAGGGCCAGCCCTCAGTTCTCACTCGGACATCCCCATTAGAGGGTTGGTCTTTCTGTTCCTTTTTCCCTTTCCCTTCTCCTCCCTCTCCTCCCCCCCCCCCCCCCCCCCCCCCCCCCCAAGTGAGAAGACAGGTTCCTGTGGCTGACAGGTCCCTAGCCTAGTTCATAGCGTTCCCATTTCTACAATTATAATTTGAAGGGTCCCTATGAGCCACCCCTCCCCAAAGGCAGTGCAGAAGGAAGGAAAATCTGAGGCTGCCCATGTTTCTCTCCCTTATCCCTGGTTTCCCCCATGCTGACTCACTGTGAGTGACCTTGGGCAAGTTACCAAACCTCTTTGTGCCTCAGTTTCCCCATCTGGAAAAAATGGGGCCAACTCTTGCCAGCAAGTTAGCAGGGGCTATACACTTTGTGGGCTGGGGAGGGGCAGCTGGCCCTGAGCCCAGCCGGAGTCTCACTCTCCTGGCCCATTGTTAGCTTGGTTAGTTTTTTGGGGAGAGCTCTGTGTCTGTTCCATGTCCTGTGTTTTCTTCATGTGTGTGAGCCCTCCCAGCTCACACAGACATCTCGATGTGTCAAGCACTTAAATCCTCAGCACCGAGCAGCACGTTCTGCCTCTAAAAGGCTACAGGGTGAGGGGAGGTCCAGGCTGCCAGCACCAGTGCAGACACAGCCCAGCACTGGGAAGAGGGGTGCTGGGGGAAGAGTCTTGTTTTTTTTATATTTATTTTTAATGAAAAAAAAAATCTCTAAATGGAGTAGAATCACAATCCATGAGTCCAGTGTCAAGCGGTGGCTGGTGTGGGGTCCCTCCTCCCCTCCTGGAGCAGGGTGCGGCCCTCAGGCATGGCCAGGCCCCAGAGGCATCGGATGGTCCCCAGCGCTGGCCTTGGCACAGGCAGCCCCTCACCTCCGCCTGCTCTCCCGGTGGCATCTCCCTCGGCAGCCTTCCTAGAAAAGGCCTGTGTCTTGATGATTGGGGGGGGGGGGTTTCCCCTCCTTTTCAAAGCAATATTCTGGGGACTCTGCAGAGTTGTATCATACGGAATCTTCCTGTCCATGGTTAGTTGACAGATGACCATCCCAGCTTTATGTGCCGGCGGCGGAGGAGGGAGGATGGGGCCTGGAGGTGGCCCTGCAGGGCTGTGGACTGGGCAGGTCCACGCTGGGCACAGGAGAGGACATCCGTGTCTGAGCTGCTTGTTTCGGCGTTAGTGAAATGACATGCTGAAGAGGCCGATTGTAAAGAAACAAAATGTAAAAGTCACAAAAAAATTTGTATAAAGACCTATTTTTGTACTACATCAGAACTATTCCTGCATGTCTGCAATAAAATTTCCTAATGTAGAACCACCCCGGCTTGCGAGTCACTTCTTGCCGCCCCACCCGCCTTGGGACGTTTTGCTCCCTGGTGGACACCTGGGTTTTTGCACCGGGTCGGAGGGTCCAGTCCACCTCAGCCTCCAGGGGCCCAGGAATGTCCATCCCATCAGGCTGTAATATGCAGGCTTGGACACCAGAGGGCAGCGAAAACCCCGGGAGGGGGAAGGGGGGAACCTCTGAGGCCCCAGGCCGGGTCCTGGCCTCCCCCTGAGCTGCCCCAACCACCCCAGCTCTGTCCCTTCCCAGAACTGCTTCTGGGGTCCCTTCAGGCCAAGGGAATTGCTCTCCAAGCGTGACTGCGGCAGTGTGGCTGCTGAGGCCAAGCCTGGGCCTGGATGCCTCCTCCCTGCTTGGCCAGCCTGGGCATGGTTGCCCTGGAGACGTGAATTCTGAGGCCTTCATGTGGGGGGGAGGGAGCTTCCTGGGTTAATGACCCTTGGGCCCTGCCCCACTAAGCTCCGAGGATGAGCAGCTTGCCCCGCCTCGCCTCCTCCAGCTGGCCCTCCCTGCCCCTGGAGCCTCAGCCAGGCGGGGGCGGCCCAAATAGCCGCCAAGATGGACCGCAGCTGGAGAAGCAATTGCACACGCCCGCTCCCATCCCCAGGATGCATGGGCCAACCAGGCTCTCTGCCTGGAAGCCCAAGACCAGAGGAGAGCCTTACCGTGTCCATCACCTGCCCCCATGCCATTCTACCTGGGAGGCAGAGATCAGAGAGAGCAATCGCCTCCCCAACTGGGGACAAATGAGGGCGGGCACCCAGGCAGACTATCTCAGGAGCAAAGCTGACCAAGCCAACTCCCTGCCCCAGGCCCCACCAGCCAAATTGAGCCAGCTGAATTGTTAGACCAGCCCCTTCCTCAGCACAGAGACCCACAGACACCCCCTCTTCTGCCCATCCCCTGGGCAGCCTTGAGTCAGTACCCTCATTATCTCTGCCTGGGCTGTTCTAACAGTCTTCTAAGACATCCCCACTACCCCTATCCATTCTACACATGCTGCCAAGCTTACCATCCTAATAGAGCTCCAATGATCCAAATCCTTCAGGGGATCTCTATTACCCTCATGATAAGGTCTCCATAACCTAGCACTTAAGAGCACCCATATGATGCTACCCTCTCTTTGCAGCCAAATATCATGTTTTTTGCTGTCACACTCTAGACAGCCCACGATTGAATGCTCCCCACAGATTCTATCAAGACAAACATTACAAATTGAGACAAATTCTACAATATTAGACGGCAAAGAGTGGCAAACTCCACAGTTAGGTACTACAAATGGAGATAGGCTTTGCCAACAAAGACTATCTTATGTATCTTTGTATCCCTTACAAGACCAAACACAAGGCCTTCAGTATTAGCTGTGTGACCTTGGAAAAGATCCTTCCCCTCTCCGTACCTTAGTGTTTTCATCTATAAATGAAGGGTTCAGACTCATTGATTTCTTTTGAGGGGGGTGGAAGCGATTGGGGTTGTTGAGTGACTTGCCCAGGGTTACCATCTAGTAAGTGTCTGAGTCCAGATTTGAACTAAGGTCCTCCTGACTCCAGGGCCAGTGCTCTATCCATGGTGCCACCTAGCTGCCCCAGACTCATTGATTTCTAAGGTCCCTTCCAGGTCAATGACTCTAAATGAGAAATGATGACAAACATTCAAACATACTCCTTCCTAGATTTATACCCACTTGCATGCAAAAAGGCACACATCTGGGGATGGTCTGTCCACCTTCTCCTCAAAGGAGTGTGAACTTATGGAAAGCAGACTCCTTAAAGAAAAGACCCCCTCAAGTATTCCCAGATTTTGCAGCTTACTCCCAGCTTCCTTTTTCTAAAAATTTTTTTATTATTTTTATGCCACTTATATTTTTTATATTTTCCCCAATATATCCCTTCTTCCTCTTCATAGGTGCACCTTCTCAAGTCTCACTTTTCTTTGCATCATATGAGGTTTGGTCCAGGTAACTTCCTTTTTTTTTTTTTGCCTTTTGGAGGGCAATTGGGGTTAAGTAACTTGCCCAAGATTACACGGCTAGTTTTTTTTGTGTGTGTAGTTGTTAAGGGTCTGAGGCTGGAACCGAACTCGGGTCCTCCTGACTCCAGGGCCGGCGCTTTACTCACTGCACCACCTAGCGGCCCCCAGGTAACTTCCAATATCCTTTATAGCTCTAGGTCTGTAATCTTAATTCATTTTTTATCAGTTCATCTAAATCTTCTCATGCTTCTCCATGTTCTTCATATTCATCATTATGTACATCATAAGACATTACCTTCACATGCTACAATTTAACTATTTCCCAGCAGATGGACAACTGCTTTGTTTTCAGGTTTCTGCTGCCACAAAACAAAACAAAACCTGCTGCTATGAATATTTTTGGTGTCCAGGCAGCCTTTCTGTCTTTGACCTCTTTGGGATACATGCCTAGCCATTAGATCTCTACAGACATTCCTAAACTCTGATCACAGGGAGACTTGGCACATGTGGCCATTGGTCCACTTACCAGATGTGACTAGAAAGTAGTGATCTGGGGAAGCAGTGGGTGGTCATTGGTCTTTTTTTTTTTAAGCAATTGGGGTTAAGTAACTTGATCAAGGTTACACGGACAGGTGTTTCTGGGTGGGTGCTAAGTGTCCGAGCCCGGATTTGATCCCAGGTCATCCTGACTCTGGGGCCGGTGCTCTTACTCGCTGAGCCACCTGGGCTGCCCCAGTCATTGGTCTTCTTAATACCATCTCCCCCAAATATGTGTACATATATGTGTATGTATAGATGTGCACATGAATGTGCACACATAATAAACCTTTCTTTGGAGCTGCTGCAAATGCTCAAATCTTTTCTATATATCTCTGAGGTTCCATCCAGCAACAAAATTCAGTGATTCTTTGATAGAGCTAAAAAGCTTACCTGCAAGCATGGTGCAGACTGTCCTTGGGTAGGGGCCTTGGCCACTGTTTGTTGACTCTGTTTGTAGAGACAGTCTCTACAGATGTTGAGCCAGTCACTGCTTGCAAAAATCTGACCCGTTGTATAGAATCTGTGACTGTAAGGCCAGACAGCAAAGGGTCAGTCATGGTTAGCACAGCCCCATCATTATGGAATCTCTCTCTGCTTACAGAGATTATCTGTAGGATCTGTGAATATTTGAGGAGCCCCTGGCTGTGCTCTCAGAGCCCTTCCCAGCCCCCTCCCGGGGCGTGCCCACCTTGAGGGGGCCCAGCCAGCCATAGCCAGATTTGGTGGCTGGCCTTGGGGTGCCTGGGAATCTGCTGCAGCCCTTTCTCTGAATGTGCACCATCTCTTTAACTTCCTCAGTTCCACTGAGTGTCCCAAAAAAGTCCCAGAGACTGGCTGTAATCAGGACCCACTGGAAAATTATTCACCCTAGGGCTCAGAGAGTGGGGAGGATAAAGGAGGGTCAGAAGATCTGTAATTACATTACATAAGAAGGGAGCTCAGAGGTCATTGTGAGACCCTCAATGTACAGATGAGAAAACTGAGGGCCAGAGAGAGAAAATGATAGACCCTAGGTCATACAGCAAGATAAATCCAGGGGTCTCCTGACCACCAAGCCCCACGTGTCGCTCTTCTCCAAGGATACCACTCATTTCTCTGATAAAACTCAAACACCATTAGGACAGTGTGTAGTCTTCTGATTTCTTTCCTCCCAGATGCTATGTATCCTTTCACATTATGAGGTGATTGATCCCCAGCTAGATGGCCATGAAGTGGACAGAGCCCTGAGCCTAGAGTCAGGAAGACCTGGCTTTAAATCAAGTCTCAGACACTTAGTGGCTGTAAGACCTTGGGCAAACCACATACCCCGGTCTGTCTCGGTTTCCTCAACTCTAAAACCCGGATAAGAATAGCACATACCTCCCAGGGCCATCATGAGGATCAAGCCCCCTAGTATTTGTAAAGTGCTTAGTACCTGGCACACAGTAGGCAATTAATAAATGCTTATTCCTTTCTCCAATATGTTACTGTTTGAATCAGGGGAGTAATTTTTGTGGTGGAAATTTAGAAACAAATAGCAGGGAGGAGAAGGAATGGCAGGGAGATAGTGTTAAGCTGATGAAGAGGATGCCCCCCATAATGAGTGTCATTGATCAAAATGGAGTTGGGAAGCCAGACTCCCAAGGTCTGGGCATTTTTATGCTTATTTTATTCAGCCTCTAATTTGGAGAGGATCTCAGACTGTCAGCTGTTATCCCATTAGGCTCATAGAAACATAGTATTAGGGTCAGAAGGGATTTTAGAAGTGACCCAGTCCAAAGCACCCCCCCACCCCCCATTTTACAGATGAGAAAACTGATTTCCTGAATGACTGGGATCTTGTAGCCCAGGTCTCTGAGTAACTAACTCTGTGCAGGGAGGGAGAGACAGGGAGAAAGAGAACTCTGGTCTGGGAGGCCTGGAGGCCTGGGTCCTAAATATCCTGGGCTGCCCCTGAGGTGGAAGGGGCCTAGGTCAGATCAGCTAGCCCCCAGCCCACCCTTGTCTGGCCTTCCTGGCTGTATCTTTCTCACTGCCTTAAGGTGAGATTACTTAGATGAGCACACCAAGGGAAGTCCTCCCCAGCCCCCAGGCAAGCTTGCCCCTAACATGACCCCATCTCTGAGGGGGGCATGGGCCCAACCAGGGAGGGGGCCCCTAGCCCAGTCCCTTCTTCCCCACTCAGGGCAGAGCTGGGGGCCTGGAGGGAGCCTGCGGGGAGCCTCGGCTATGTCAACAACTTTCTCCCTTTCTATCCCCCTTCTCTGAGCCCCATTCCATCCAAAGCCATGGGTCACCCACCCATGCCAGTGTTCCACACACACAGAAGGACACCACCCCCTTAGCTGGGGGCTAAGTTGGAACTCTCCGTGATTCATGTGCATGTGGACGGAAGTTAGATGCAAATGCACCCCAAACTAGCAAGTACATTAGTGCAGATGTGTGCACAAGGACTGGCTGTCCTGAACAAGCTCACACACATTTACACACTCACCCATGCACACACAGATATAGCCTGCAGCTCTCCAGCAGCCTTAGGAATGGAATCCAGCAATCATTAACCCCAGACTGGCCCGGGCTCAGCCAGGCAGACACATTCCCGACTCTCCCCCACCCCCCCAACCTGAACAGGCCTCCTGCTGGGCCCCTGACCCTTCCCTCCCTTTGCCCTCTACTGCTCCCCAACCAGATCCCAGTCCTTGGGCGGGGGGGGGGGGGAGGAGAGGGAGAATTCCCCTTTGCTGTTATATTGTTAAATCCTAGCTCCCCTAGGCCTGGCATCTGAGGATCACCCCCTCAATAAGCTGTCCGGTGGGGATGCCCAAGCTCCAAGCTGGGGCCACTGAGGTGGGGAAGATGGCATGGAAACTGTCTGGTTTGGGGGTGCAAATTGAACTCGGGAGAGATGAGGCTGGGGATGGGGGCTTCTGAAGTTTAACGGAATGAAGTCGGGCTTGGGGGGTTGTTAGGGTCAGAGTCGCTCTGGGACTTGGGAATGCTGAAGTTTAATGAAAGGGTAGGGTCTGGGAGGCATGGGGACTTATTGAGAAGGGGGGGGTGGCTGAGAATTTCTGAAAAGACAGATGGTAGCTCTGAGCTGGGGGAGAGACTCCGAGGGGCTCCGAGTGGAGGGGAGCCTGATGGGGCGGACAGGAGCCCAGTCTGGAGCTTTCGAAGGTCTAGAGGTTCGCCATGCAATGAGGACTGGTCCCGCATGAGAATTGCAAGACCCCAGGGACGGTGACCAAAGCTCAGCAGACACTACCCTTTCCTCCCTCCCTCCGCTCCTCTCCAGGGCTGCCTGGGTTCTCCAAAAGCCAGTTTCCTGTGCCGGGGGTGGGGGTGGGGGGCGGGGCGGGGGCTCTCTCCCCTCCCTCCCCCCCCTTCCTTTCCTCCCTACCCCTCCTGGGCCCTCCTCCTTCCTCGGAGGAAACTTTCCGTCCGCTCCGTTGGCGGCCGGGCCGCGGCTCCAGCGCCCCCAGGACTGCCTAACCACCGCCGGACGGGGCGGACAGAACTTCCTCTGTCCCTTTCCCGCCATGGAGGCGCTGGGCAGGTCGGGGGGCGCTCCCTGAGCTGAAGCTGTGGTTGGAGCTGCTGAACTGCGCCGGTGAGTGAGGGGGATTCTGGTGCGCCGGAATCCTGGGTCCCCACACCGGCCTAAAAGGGCAGGGTCTGCCGGCTACGCAGCAGGGAGGAGGTGAGGCACTGTCTTCAACCCAAAAGGATACCGGAGGGCAGCCCCTAGTCTAGACTCTTTTTTACTATCCCTCCGTGGAAAAAAACCCCAAACCCTCCGACCTCAGATGGCCCCACTATGCCTTCCCCCACCCCAGTCTCCCAAGAAGATGCCCTAAGGACAGCCCCCAATCTTTAAATTAGCCCCTTTCCTTTGAGCGCCCCCCCCCCATGACCCAGGCCTCTTAGACCCTCCCAACAACCCTTTCCCCATCCCCCAATTTCAACCTCAGCCCTGCAGGAGTGACCAAGGAGACGTGGGAATTTGGCGGATCTTGCCCTCCCCGCAAACCCCCAAGGGAGACAAGGAGGCGAGCTGAGATTAGACTAGTCTTTCCTTGGTCCAGTCCTCTGTGGAAATGGGGACCCAAGCCATCTGTGGTTTGGAGCGGGGCAGCAGGGAGGCTCTCCCTGCCTCAGGGAGTGGCTTCCAGTGCGAGCGGAGGGGGTTATACAGAACGAGGGGGAGGGGATGAGGTCAGAATGCCTGCGTTATCCTGGGATTTTGAAGGGGAGATGGAGTCAGAAAGCCCAAGTTATTCCTAAAGTCTGGAAAAGAGCTGAGCGTAGGGATTGAGAACCAGGCTTGCGGATTCCGCACACTCCTCCCAGTTCAAGAGCAGGGCAGGCATCTTGACCCTCAGTCTGTTGACCCTACAGACCCTTATTCGGGAGCCTTCCACCCTCTACCCTCCTCAGAAGAAACATGGAGGCCCGGAAACGGGACATGGAACTTCTCAGTAATAGCCTGGCAGCCTACGCATACGTCCGAGGTGAGTGCTGGGTAACTCCTAGCCCAGCTGCCCTTACTTCAGAGCCCCGATGAACCCTAGATAATCCGATATTTGAAAACTGGAGTCTCTTCTGATAATGAAGCTAGAATTCCCAGGTAGCCCGCAAACCTGGATATTGGAATTTCTGGAGTGGCCAGTTGTCAGGGTGACCCTGGGCCGGTGCAGAGTTGGGCAGAGGGACCCGAATAGCTGCTTGACTGGCCCAGGCCAGTTGCAGGGCCCCAGTCTGATCTTGCCAACCCGTAATTTTTCTAGATCATCCTGAGAGTTTCGGCCTCTACTTTGTTCTGGGCATATGCTTTGGGCTCTTGCTGACTCTCTGCTTGCTGGTCATCCGGATCTCCTGCCGACCCCACCCTAGGCCCTCGGGAAAAGGCCCCCAAAAAATCTCCCGAGGAGACCTCCCAGATGGGGATGAGGACGACGACGAGGATGAGACTGACACGATGACCCGGCTGGGCCCTGATGATGCAGGGTCCGGCCCAGAACTGACCCCGGAAATGGACAGTCCGCTCAGTGTCAATGTCTTCACCTCTGCGGAGGAGCTGGAACGAGCCCAGCGGCTGGAGGAGAGGGAGCGGATCCTTCGGGAAATCTGGCGTACTGGGCAGCCCGACCTCCTCGGCACTGGCACAGGCACCGTGGGCAGGGTTCATTATTACTGACGGGCCTTCCCACCTGCAAGGGACTCTGGGGACTGCAGCACTTGCAAATGAGCCACTCTTCCCTTAGAGGCTGGGGGAGGACTCCCTCCTGCTGCTCCAGGCCTCTAGACTGGATCACTTCTCTTCCAAGGTGCTAAGGCTGGACTCCCTCTTGGAGAATGAGCCCTTCAATTCCCTTAATGGATCCCAAAGAGTAGGGACAAGAGGCAGAAGTCTCTCTCTGCCCTGGGAACTTTAAGGAGGTGACCAATGAAAACTGCCTCATCAGCTCTTAACCTCTGTCCCCTTCGTGCATGGCCCCCCCTCCAGAATAGAGGAAACTTTCATAGCTGATCTTCTGGTTGAGAGGGAGCATATTAGGGTCAGCTCCTAAACTGTTTTTTTCCCTCTTACTTGGGGAGGGTAGGAACTCAAGTGGCTTCCCAGAAAGGGGCCCCCTGGCCTTTCCTTGGGCGTTTGGGAGCCTGTACTGGAAAGCTGAAAGGGGACATGCCCCCAGTAGCTCCGAGAATGCGGCCTTCCTCCCATAGACCTCCCACCCCAAACCCACTCAGCAGACCTCCCTAAGAAAAATGTTTTGTTCCTTTTCTACCACGCCCCTATTTCCGCCTTCCTTCCCAGGCTTTGGAAGGACATTGACCTTGAGGGCTTGGCTAAGATTAGCTATGTGTAGCGTGACTGCTGGCTTGTGATTGTCTTCTTTGGGTTTGTGAAATGTATCTAAAGCCCCTAAGGGAAAAGGGGTGATGTGTGCTGATGCAGTGATGCTTGTTCGGGCTTCTGAAGAAAGCTTGGGATGTCTGGGGTAAATGTGGTAGTGTTGGGGGGGTGGGGAGAGTGGACCTGCGTGGATTAGGTCTGGCAACGAGGGTTGTGGTGTTGGGGGCAGGAGGGGTATATTATGGCTGAGTTCCCGCAATTCTGTGTTGGGGTGGGGGCCAGTCGCGTTCAGTGTGTGACGAATATGTATAACTGTCTCTCCTGGGCCTCTCCAGATGTGTTCCGGGCAGGGCTTAGGAGTCCGGGTTTGGGGGAGGGCCGAAGCAGGCCTAGGCCCCACGAACCCCCTTCGGCCCCCTGGAGGAGGCGGAGCCGCTTCCCACGTGTCAGGCCCGGCCAGTCCCTCTCCAGCCCAGCCACGTCCGGGCGGATAAAAATAGCCCCGCGGCCCTGGCGCTAATAGAAGCCACATGTTAGCCAGATGTGCCCGTCGGCTGAGAGGAGGGGGACAATAAGACACGCCCACCTGAGGCCAGAGCCAGCAAAGAAAACCTCGCCCCCTCCCCAACCAGCCCCGCCCCTCAGAGGCGCTATTACAAATACAGTTTTATTACACTCTTTCTGACAAGGAGGGGAGCGTCGGGTATGGGTTTTTCTGGTGGGGGGAATTAAGACGGGGCCGAGGAGTCCTCGGGGCCGGGCGCAAAGAGCCCCGGCCCATCTCACGCGGGGAGTTTGGGGGGCCCAGCCACAGCCCCCATATCCTCATCCGCAAAGCCCCGAAGGCGGGCACGCGTGTGTGGGGGGGATGCCTGAGGCACCCCTCCCCCCCATGGGGAAGGGGCGGGACGGCCCCTCAGGAATGGGGAAGAGGCGCAGCCAGTGTCCGTGTGCAAGGACAAGTCCCCTCCGGGCAGGGCCCTACACCAGGTTTGTCTTTGATTTCAGCATCTCGAACATAGCCTCGGGTAGGGAAAAGAGAAAAAGAAGAAGGCCCCGACCCCAACCGACCTCACCTCCTCCCTTCCCGACCCGACCCCAGAAAGATCTCGCCTCCACTACTTCTGTTCCAACAGGTCTCTTTCTCCCTCCTCTACGCTCAGAAATCCAAAGACCCGACTGGAATAAGTGATGCCAGCCTGGGGTTTTCGGTGCCCCCTTTAGAGGACTCTTCTTCCCATTCTGGGACTCCCTTCATCCCCCTTACCTGCAGCTCCAGTCTCTTCTCCCGCTCAATTCTCAGCTCCTCCTGGATTTCTGCCAGGTCCTTTCTGTCGACAACGGCCAAGCTCAACCCCAGCCTTCACTAACCCCGTCCCACAACTCTGGATCCATACCAGGAAGGTGCCATCTCCTTATTTTAGAGATGGGAAACTGAGGCCCAGAGACAATGATGTAATCAAGGAAATAGGGCAGAGCTGAGATTCAAGCCCAGGTGCATTGACCCCAAATAAAGGGGGCGGGGGAGGTTTCCCTCTTCACTTCGAAGTCTCCCCCTACCCCCATCGCCTTCTCCCTCCCGCTTCTGCCCCCCCTTTCCTCTCTTTCCCTCCTTTCCACCGTCTCTCACAGACACTCACTCCTGCTGTGACACCAGAAGCACCAACATCTCTCTCAGAGAAGCGACTTTGGTCTCCACCTGATCCATGCGATCTGACAAGCCACTCAGGGTGGTCTTGGGCATCTCCTCCTTGTCCACTGACTGCTCAGAGTTGACTGTGCCTTTGGCTGCCTGAGAATCTGACAGGGATGGCTCTGACAAGGCTGATTTGTCTGGGGATGGTCTTTCTGAAGAGAGTTTGCCTGGAGGAGCTGGTTTGTCCACAGACAGGGGGTTGACTGAGGTCTTGTCCTTGTCTGTGGATGACTGCTGGCTTGAGGCCTTTTTGTCCTCCTCTTTGTCCACCGAGGTCTGGTTGAGGGGGAGGGGCTTGTCCACAGAAGGGGTTTTGTCTCCATTGGCAGTCTTTTCATTGTGTTTCTTCTCCCGGGAAGGTGCCTTCTCTCGGTGTGATTTATCTCGAGAAGCAGCTTTATCTGAGGCCTGCTGTTTGGTCTTGTGGGGCTGGCTCTTTGTCAAACTGGGTTTCTCCTCCTCTTGACCCTGGAAGAAGGGAAGGAAAGGGAAAGCCCTGGTCCCAGAATAGTAAAGACAAGTCAGGGGTTTGACAGGGGGCTGGGGGGGGGAGGGTTCCGATTCCATCCTGGGAAAGGTTAGAAGTAGCTAAGTCCTGGTCTCCCTAGAACTTTCTTCTGCCACTTACTGCCTTCTACCCACCTGGTGGGCCAGATATCCACCAGCCACACCCCCTTATGGGCCTTCAGGCAATCTCCAGCCCCACCCTGTCCTCTCTTCAGGGTGGTGATGGGAGTTGGGGCAATATAGGGGGGTCTGGGGATCCTCACAGGAGTGGGGGTCTGGTCAAAGCTGGGGGGATATCGACCCTGAGGCTTTAACCGAGCCGTCTTGGAGTCACTGACACCATCATTGTTTCTGTCACTGCTTTTGCCTGGCACTGGCAAAGTCAGAGAGATGGTCACTGCAGGGAGACAAGACAGACAGGGAGATTACTAGAGAAGGTTCATCCTCTCTAATACAGAGTCTCAGCCCAAACAGTAATAGCTGACATTTGGAGCAAACACTCGGGGGGGTTCATTGCATTATCTCATTTGAGAGGTAGGGAGGTCCTACAAGTTGTACTTTCTCCCATTCTTATAGATGGAGAAAGAGAAGAGTTAACCAGTTAGTTCATGGTGAGAGGCAAAGGCAGGATTTATGGGTTCAGGGAGGTGGAAGGGTCCTCAGAGGACCATCCAGTCCAACACCATCCCCCTCCATTTTATGAATGAGGAAAGAGGAGATTCAGAGACTCATGAGCAGCTTGCCAGAGCTTACACAGAGGTAGGACAAGGCATGTGAGCTCCATAATTCCATACCCCATCCTCCCTTTGACCCACAGTGTGTGTCTCTGTCTGCCCACTCCATCTCCGTCCCTTGGTCTTCCTATCACCCAACCCTTTGCTTTGGTTTCTTGTCTCTGGTTCTCGGGTTTCCAGTCTGTCGCTCACAAGAACTTAGGACCTGCTTGGGCTCACCTCCTCCTGCACTTCCATTGGGTCCTCCTTTGCCACCACCAACTCCTCCTCCTTCCCTTCCTGGTTCTCGAGAGCTCTTCAGTTTGTCCCCAGCTGATCCTGCTGCCAGAGGCCTAAAATACACCCAGGTCCTTGATTCTTCACCATCTCTCAAGCCCAGACCCAGGGCTGTTGTTTCTTGGGGTGGGGTGGAGAGAGCCGGGGCCCACTGCAGGTTCCTCTCTCAGCCTTTTGGGATAGATACCTGGGAGTGGAGGGACGAGGCTTGGAGGGCCTATTAGGGACTGAGGACAGCTTTTTGATGGGGGGCAGAGTGATTTTAGATTCCATCTTCTTAGACTCTTTAGCAGCTGAGGGGAAAAGAAGTAGGGAGAGGAGGGAATTTACCCATCCATTCTTCTCTCCCTCCATTCCTACATCTCCTTTGCAGAGATATGCCATGATCTGTCATAGTCCCTTGCTCCCCAATTCACCCTCTCCACGTATTCCCTTTACCTCTTGTTTCCTTGGATGTTCGCTTCCTCCCACTGGAGACATGGTTTTCTCGACCAAACACTGATGGGAGGACAGGTGGGAATCACCCAGAGTCTTTGCTCCCTCCCACCCCTACAGCCAGGTCTGAGTAGGGAAATAGGAAAAATAGGGGCACACACACACACACACAGCAGCCAAGGGGAACCCTTTCTTTTATCGGGAAGAGTGTGTGTGTGTGTGTGTGTGTGTGTGTGTGTGTGTGTGTGTGTGTCTGGGGGAGGGGCAAGTCTTATTCATGGGTAATCAGGGGGCTTTCTGCAAGCTTCCTGCCTACTCTGTTTCAGACTCTGGAACTCAGAGTAAAAAGAAAGGGAGTGGGTGGGTGGGCATTTCTCCCCTTCAAGGAGGTCATTACCTGATTCCTGGGGACTCAGCCTACGGACTGGGAGCTTCTTAATCTAAGAAAAAAGTGTTGGGGTGGGGATAGGGTTAGAGACCCAATTATATCTTCCCATAGAGATGGGGTAAGGGAGGGTATCTATTGTTAGAAAAAGACTCCACACTTACTGGGGGCAGCAAGAGGACAAAATTGTCTGGAAAAACTCCTCTTTTGCCTTCAAATTCCCCTTCCCACCAGCCAGGGTCCTCTGTGATCTAGGAGAAGATCGGGCAGATGATGGAGGTGCTGTGGTCTTCTATGCCCAGGCTCCCCCACCCTAGGCTCAATCTGCTCCAGCAGTCCACTCACCCAAATCCCTCACCTTTCTTAACACCTTCACCACAGTACCCCTCTGCAGGGCCAACTCATCAGGTGCCTCAGGCTCATAGTCAAACAGAACTCGACAGCTCTCAGTTGCTGGGTCAGTGGTGGGTGAGGGTGTCAATCATGGGTCTGGGAGCCCCCTTCTCTTGGGCCCCTCCCTCCCACCTATGGTCGAGGGTGAGAGGAGGGAGACTGTGGGCAAGGAGTTTGGGTGTATGGGGGGGGTGTCCCAGGGGGATTACTCACCTGTTTTGGGGTATACGGGAGTTTCTTCTTGGGTCCGGGTCAGCTGGGAGGTAGGGGCAGGTATGGAGGGATGGAGTCTCCTCTTCCCCAGCTCCTCCAAAGAGCCAGAAGCTCAACCCCTTCTCCCCCCCAAACATTCCCATTCCCCCATTACCTTTGAGCAAGACTGGGCCACTCCAGTGGCCTTGGGGATGACATCAGGGATCACGGCACCTGGGAAAGATCACGGGGAACTACAGTGGTGTGGGACCATTGGGGGCCACAAGATAATGGCTGAACATTTCTAGAATTGTGGGGGGCAGGAAGTGAAGGTTTCAGGTAGGTCAGGGGTCTAGGAATTA
>NW_027187445.1:0-19693 GCF_028583685.1 Petaurus breviceps papuanus | reverse complement strand
GGAATGACTTTATGATGAAACAGGAATTAGAGAACATTATAAAATGTAAAATAGATAATTCTGACTACATGAAATTGAAAAGCTTCTGTACAAACAAAGCCAATGTAACCAAGATTAAGAGGGAGGTGGGAAATTGGGAAAGACTCTTTACAACCTATGTCTCTGACAAAGGACTCATTTCTAAAATACACAGAGAATTGAGTCAAATTTATAAGAATACAAGTCATTCCCCAATTGATAAATGGTCAAAGGATATGAACAGGCAATTTTCAGAGAAAGAAATTAAAGCTAGCTATAAGCACATGAAGAAATGCTCTAATTCACTATTGATTAGAGAAATGCAAATCAAAACAACTCTGAGGTACCACATCTCACCAGTCAGATTGGCTAAGATGACAAAACAGGAAAATGACAAATGCTGGAGAGAATGTGGGCAAATTGGAACCCTAATGCATTGCTGGTGGAGTTGTGAACTGATCCAGCCTTTCTGGAGAGCAATCTGGAATTATGCCCAAAGGGCTATAAATACTTTCATACCCTTTGATCCAGCAATACCACTCCTAGGGTTATATCCTAAAGAGATCATAGAAGTGGGAGGAAGACCCATATGTACAAAAATGTTTATAGCAGCTCTTTTTGTTGTGGCAAAGAATTGGAAATTAAGGGGGTGTCCATCAATTGGGGAATGGCTGAACAAGTTGTGGTATATGCATGTCATGGAATATTATTGCGCTATAAGAAATGGGGAGCAGGAGGTCTTCATATTTACCTGGAGAGGCTTAAAAGAACTGATGCTGAGTGAGAAGAGTAGAACCAGGAGGAATTTGTACACAATTACAGACACAACGTATGTGTGATGACCAACTTTGATAGACTGGACTCTTCTCAACAATGCAGGGATATAAGTCAATCCCAAAAGATGCGTGATGGAGAGAAAAACGTGCATCCAGAGAAAGAACTAGAAAGAACTAAATTTATATCCAGGTGGAAGCAAAATACCTGATCTTTTTTGTTCTCTTATTTGATTTTATGTCCTCTATACCATTTTACATTCCAGCTGGTACAATCCATCCTTATAACCTGACCATTGTATAATGTGAAAGTATCTACAGATCCTATACTTGATTATAAGACGCCATGGGGGGGAGGGTAGGGAGGGGGACAAAATGTGAAATTCAAGGAATTGTGGAATTGAATCCTGTAAACTAAAAGGAAACAAACAAATTAATAAATTAAAGAATTAAAACAAATGTCTTTCTTTAACGCAAAAAGTATCATTTTAGAGGGAAAGAGGGGAGGGAGAGGAGCTTCACATGAGATTTGTTCCTGTCACTCTTGATGCGAAGAAGAAATAACATACTTCATTAAGTATAAAAATATCCTACAGGCAGTAGGAGGGGGAAAGGGTTACGAAAGGGGGGTGGGAGTGGTTTGTAGGGAGGGAAGTAGTAAGGGGAAAGGGGAGGAAAAGGGAGGGGGGCTGAAAAGGGAACACTGAGGGAGGTGGTGGTCAAAAGGAAAACTATTAAGGGGGGGAAGGGAGAAGGGAGGAAAATATGAACATTAACAGGGGCAGGAATAGGATGGAGGGAAAGAAACAGATAACAATCATAACTGTAAATGTGAATGGAATGAACTCTCCCATAAAACGGAGACGGATAGCAGAATGGATTAGAAATCATAATCCTACAATATGCTGTTTACAAGAAACACATTTGAAACAGAGGGATACACACAAGGTAAAGGTAAAAGGTTGGAGTAAAATATATCATGCCTCTGCTAAAGTAAAAAAAGCAGGGGTAGCAATCCTTATCTCAGATAAAGCAAATGCAAAAATTGACCTAATTAAAAGAGATAAGGAAGGAAACTATATCCTGTTAAAAGGCACCATCGAGAATGAAAAATGTCTTTCTTCCACTCCCCTCAAATTCCTTGCCCTCTTGACATTCCAGTTCTGCTAATCCTCAACACCAGACAATTCTTACTCCTGGGCAGCCCAACAGTCCTAAAGCAAAATCACAAAATTGCCAACAAAATTCAATTAAAAATTAGGTTATCTTAACCTCAATTGAGTTCTTATTGCAGTGGAGCAGCCTTCAAATTCATGTCACTGATTTTCAAGCACACTCTCCCTACTCAAAAACTTTCCAAAAACATTACATCCTACTTGAGGGAGAGGACTAAGGCTATCAGACATCAACCCCTGCTCCCCCAGATTCCCTCTTCTATTTCTTCTAAACTTCTCAATGTCTCCACTCAACCTTCTTTCCTTTCTCACCAATACCAAAGAAATAAGATGTCCTCTCTCCTTGCCAAGACTAATTACTGTACCTATCCACTCAGTCCTGTACCTTTCTGTCCCCTCTTGTACATCAAAAATACTCTATCATATATTTTCAGTCTCACCCTCAACTAGTTCTGTTCTCTCATTCTACAGTGAGCCTCTACCCTAAAGGGGGGGGGGGGGGAACTACCACTTTAACTAAAATCCTGTATTTCTTACCTTCACCATTAAACTTACAGAAAGAAGAATCAATCTACACTCACTGCTTTTTACTTTTTTGAAGAGTTTACTCTTTAATGCCTTGCAATCTATGATCCATTCCCCAAACCTTGTCAAACAACTTTTTCTGTTGTAACAAAGAGCTGGAAACAAAGTGGGTGCACATCAATTAGAGAACAGCTGGTATACTAATGTAATGGAATATTATTGTACTGCAGGAAATTATGTATAAGATGCATTCAAAGAAACCTGGGAAGACTTGTATGAACTGATACAGAGTAAAATGATCAGAACTAGGAGACCACTTTACCCAATGATCACAATAATGTAAAGAATAACAACTCTAAAAGACTAAAGAACTTTAATCAACACAGTAACCAATCCATGACTGCAGATGGCTGATACAGGATACCAACCTCTGCTGGCATAGTGATGAACTAGAAGTACAAAATGAGACATACATTTTAAGACAGAGTACTAAGTTGTTTTCGCTTTGTTGCAAGGAAGGGCTTCTGGGATAGGGCCAAAGGACAGAGTGAAGACTGGAAAGTGACAGAAATGCAAAAATAAAGAAAGAAAGAATATCAAACACTAAAAAGTAAACAACAAAAGGTCAGAACAAGACAAAAGCAGGGAAATGTTTTAACTATCATATTAAATTTAATATACACTTTTAAAGAGGCAAGTAGGTGGAGCAGTGGATAGAACACTGGACTTAGAAGCAGGAAGATTCATGAGTTCAAACACTTACTAGCTGTGTGACCCTGGACAAGTCACTTAAGCCTGCATGCCTCAGTTTCTTATCTACAAAAGGAGCTAGAGAAGGAAAACTGCAAACCATTCCAGTATCTTTACCAAGAAAGTCCCTAAAGTGGTCACAAAGACTTGGATGTGCCCACGCAACAAGGGTGGAGTGCCAAACATCCCAACAAACAGAAATTTTATAAATACCATATAAAATTTAATATACACTTTTAAAAAACAAGTGGCATATCACAGAAGTTTATGGTTTTATAATCCTTTTTTGTTTTTCTTTGAATTCTGCAATGTTAAAGTGTACTGCTTTTTAAGTTCATAATAAAAAAGAAATCTTTTTGTTTTTTAAATTAGATGACCAGTGTCAAGTTAGATGCTAGTGTGTGTGTGTGTGTGTGTGTGTGTGTGTGTGTGTGTGGCAGAGGTGAGTGGCAGCACAAGCCAACTAGGAATTTAGGATGCATAATTAAATAAAGAAGACTAAAGTGGATACAAATGATTGATCCAACAGGTTCTGTGAGTCCAACACTATGGTAGTACCCTCAGAAACTGGGCCACAGTCAATTGAAGGGAAGCTAAAAGTTTGTGATCTCACCAGAGTGTACCATCAGTGACACTATCAGTTCAAATTCAACAAGCATAAGCATCACCCTGACTGATCCATTTTTATGGTCTAGTTTAGTCAGAATTTAAAGTATGGGCCAAGGCACAATATTAGATAGGAATGTAAAGATCAGCTGGAGTCATGCTGTGGACACCCCTGAATGAAAGGATCAGCAGTTTAAATAGTATCTACCATGCTTGTCACATTCGTTTTCTTTTATTCTTACCTCTCTCACCGGTTCATGCCTAATAAATAAATTGCCAGGTTCTTTTTATTTTACCTTGGCAATATCTTTCAAATGGATTCTTTCCTCTTCATTCTTAAGGATAGTTCTAGTAGTAGTTCTCCCTCATTACAAAGATTCTTAATCTCATAACTGGTCTCATCTCATAATGTGTGTGTGTGTTATATGGAAATAATATATACACATATTTATAAATTAACCTAGTACCCAATGACTGAAGGATGAAGAAGTTAAGAAAAGACCAAAAAAATCCAAATACGGAAGATGCTATCAAAGGCATCCTATTGCTAAATCTCTTATTTTTATATCTCTTAAACTTCCCACAAAGAAAAATTAATAAAGATTGAAACATTTTAACTAAAACCAGCCTCCAGAATCTTTCCTTTTTGAACCCTACAGCCAATTTCAAAAGAGAATTCATAGGCATTTCCAGGAACAAAATCAAGAGTAGAATTTCTCATCACTTATAAACGGCTAAGAGTTGTAAAGATAATCCCACCAGTCTTAGCACACAAGTTTAGGAGTAGGACGTTTCCCCAATATATTTAGCTATAAATTGGAGTTAGGGAATACCAAGGATCATGTGTGTCAGGGTACTCTCATTGCTGTTGTGTTTTGGGATACTATTCCCAAAGCTACTTTCCTTGGTCATGATACCATGTGAATAATTTTATTCTATATATGTGGATAACAGGTTCTGGCAGTTCTTCCTGAAAAACCCTTTCAGTACAAGCATGGTGACAGGTTTGAAAAAGGCACATTATGAGAGGGCTGGCCAATTTGTTTTTAAACTACAGGAACTCATTAAACCATTAACTAAGGTTTAGAGTAGTTGCTATCTGTCAAAAGAACATAAGTTGCTTGACAGTGGGTATGGTTTTTACTTAGTTTTTATTTGTAGCTCTGTCCTCATCCTGTAATACAATGCCTCGTATGTAGTAGGTTCTTAATAAATGTTTATTGACTGAATGATTGGATAGAAGGAAATCTCACAAAGCTCACTAGATATCTGAACAGGCTAAATCATCATAAACACTTTATGAGGAAAAAGAGAAAGGTCCTTATTAATCTATGTCTCAATAAGTCCCTAGATCCTTCTGACACCAAGTTTGCTGTTTTTTTAAGATGAGAAAACTATACCTAAATCTTAAGATATCAGAGTAAAGATGTGCTAAAGTCAAGAGAAAAACTCCCCCACAATAACAAAAAAAACAATAAAACACAGAAATCAAAGTAAATGTAAAGAAAGGACAGTTTATTAAAAATAACAAACTGAAAAATGTTTACGTTTCTCTATTAACAGTAAACAAAAGTGCACTGTATTGAAAAACTTTTGAAAACAATAATGCCAGGTTACCTTCTTCCTTCCCCCTCCTCAACTAGAATTCAATGAAGCAGAACAGAATCTTACCTGCTGTGACTTTATTTAGAGTGACTAAGGAGCTGAGAACCTTGTTAAAGTTCTGTCCCTGATAAAGATCATTTGCATCAAACGTCTGAAAGGAAGAAAAAAAAAAGGTAAAATTAGTAAAATCCCAGGTTTGTTTCAAGCTAAATCATACGATCAACTATACCAATGATACAGGGATACGTCAAAGGTTATAATAATGGAGAAATAAGAACCAATAGGAACTCCCTCATTTCTTTGAATACCAGCTCCATCCTCACAGTTCTGGCTTAATTTCCAAAGTATCACCAACCATCCCCCATGCTCTGCTCTCTTTTGACCTGAAGCTTAGATCTTGTTCCTCTGCACTGCATTCAATAAATGTTCAATAACAATAAGAAAGTTTTTCTTTCTTCCTGTTGTTAGATTAGTGAAGACTATCTGGCACCTAGCCCAGAGAAGCTCAACAAAGGAAAAGGTATAGGTCAGAGGATGAGGTTCCTTTTCCTGTTAAGACGACAAGAGGTAAAGTAGCAGACTATTCCAGAGTTAACAATGGCAAAGCACTATACCACTAGAGTTCACATATGAATATAAAAGGCAAGGGAAGAACAAAAAAGAGGTAGTCAGAATGGAAAACAAAAATAGTAGTCAAGAGGCAGAGATTGAAGAAGGTACTAACACATCCCTAAGCAAAATCTGAAAATTGAACTCCTAATCTGTTAATGTTTCCAAGAGGCTTTGGGTGTTTATTATTACATAAGCTAGCTAATTTATGACAAAATAAATGCACTAAGTAGATTCATCTGTATTAAAGATATGTACATTTATTTAAAAAGTGATATTAAAAATTCTTCCAAGTTGTACCCTCACCATTTCATGATGCACTCTAAGTGGGTTGCCTAATTAATTATTCATTACATATACACATACTTCTAAGCAGCACTTCTAACTTTTATATAGAATACTAAAAGTTAGACCAAAATGATGTCTGAAGCTGCATTTTTCCCTATATGGAAATGTCCAAAAACTTAACAAATAACTGAGGCTGGTCACTTCCAGGAAATGTGTCAGTGCTAGAAATGGGAAAGATCCAGTCTACCATTTGGCCAATGCAGAAGATATGGGGTCACAGGATCAGATTTAGAGTTGGAATACTTTCATATCTTAGTTCAAACATAATAAAAAAGAAATATGACCTTTAATCAAAAGCTTATCAAAAAAGTCTAATAAATCAAGCATCTCTCTCAAATCCACAGTACATAGAGAAAAATACTGCACTAATCTAAGTAAGGTTACTTAAGGACCAAAACTATATGATTTTTTTAAAACAAAGGATTTCTCTGTGGAAAAAAAATGTGAATAATCTAATCAGTATGTCCTTCTGAATATTAGCAGGCACTCAATAAATATTTTCATTCAATAAAAAGTCTATACTAAGTATCTAATATGTTCATAGTCTGTATAAATTATCTCATCTGTGCTCATATTTATATACAACACTATACCTTATTGTGTCCTAGTTACAACCCTAAGAACAGAAACATCTCGTTTTTGTTGCTCTGAATCTACACCTTCCAATCCTCCCCATCTCATCTTGCCATAGCACCATGAACCTTGCAAGCACTTTAATTTTAATTGAAATTAAATTAAAACAAAGTCCTCTGTAAGAGGTCTGGGGGAAAAGTTCATTTAAATAATGTGTCAAAATTGTAGAAAGGGGAGAAAGGAGTTCTCATTTTATATAAGTATTTTAGTTCTGAAAAATTACTTGCTTTTTGGTCATGTGTCTAGCATTAATTAAAAAAAAAAAACAACTAAAAATGACTACAATAAATTAGAGATAGGATCTGAACCTGTGATTCCACTGATATAAATAACTCCAGGTGAAAAAATTCCCTCTCACCAATACAGATCAGAACCTTCTCTACAACAGTCTTAGGAAGCTGAAGAATGTTATACAACCAGTACCTATCATTGGGTTATGAGGCCCACTCTATCCACTACACCTTTCTGCCTCTTAATAAATTACATAAAATATAATTTAATGACAATGATATTAAAGAAGAAAAAAGTTGAGAAACTACTTAAAGCAAGAAAGTGAAAGCTAGCTATCTTAACTGTGTACTACAAAAAGTTCCTAAAGTATTGTTTCACTCAAAACTGATGAAAGTTAATAGCAAAAATGAAATGGAACAAAAAAAAATCTTTAGAGATTTGGAAGGACAACCAATAGTGGCAGAAACTAAGATCCCCTCTATAACAGGAACTACCACAGATACCAGACAGGCTTCAGAACATCTGAAGTTGTTAGTTAGAGTTAATTTCAAAAGTTCTAAAAATCTATGACAAAGTAAATCCTACTTCAGATGAAAAAAAAGATATTTGATGCAAAGAGTAAGCCAAACTTAAGAAATAATGTGGTGTATGTTTGTTTTTAAGTTTTGTGTTTGGTTTTTTTGAAGGTTTTTTTTCCCCCACTCTGGGCCTCAGCTTACTTATTAGTTAAATAAAGCAATTGTATTAGCTAATGCCTCCTAGAGAAGAGTACAATTAAGCTTAAATATTCAATCTAATTCTAAAACTTGGAAGTTTGAAATAAAAGTATACATAAATTTTAACTAACCTTCATTGTGGAGAAAAAGGCAGCACTTCTCACCAGACCAGTTAAATGCAAGAATAACAGGATGCTAAAAATACAGAGTTTCCTGTTATTCCAGAACTATTCATCTTTCCTACTTGGATACTAAGTACCATGTGATTGGGTGAAATTACTACCAATGGGCAGGGAATGTACACATATCATTGGTATTACTTAACAGGAAACTAGACAATGAAATGAGATAAATGTTTCCTATAGACCAAAAAGAAAATTTGGTATTTACTGCTATTAAGTAATCTAATGCTCTCTTCTACTAGAAAATAGTAAAATTCTTACTTACTAGAAATCTATTAAGGGTAGGAACCAAAAGAATTTCAAAGAATAGAGGAATTTGTTACAATGAGCTTATTACTTAAGACAAGTCTTCTAAAAACTGTTTCAATTCACTTAGATGAATACCTCTTTAAAAATAGTGTAAATTGGGACTGCTAGGTGACGCAGTGAATAGAGCACCAGCCCTGGAGTCAGAAGGATCTGAGTTCAAATCTGAGCTCAGACACTTAACACAAAAACTAGCAGTGTGACCTTGGGCAAGTTACTTAAGCCCAATTGCCCTACCTTCCCCCCTCCAAAAAGCAAAAAAAAATTTTTTAATTTTTTTAATAGTGTAAATTTATGTTGGTGAAATAAATTCACATTTAACACACTGATGTTTCTTACTCAATAGCTTCTGATAAAAAGTATTGTATTTTTAAGCAAAATTTATGAACACACTTTAATTTCCCCCAAATACCATGGGATCCTATGAGTTGCTAAGAAAAAAAACAGGAATATTTTATGTTATAGGAGTTTTTTGGGAGAGGTGAGTGGAAAAGGGAGAAAATCAATGACTGTTGGTGGGAGTTTCCTATTTTTAAAAAAAGAAAGAAAAAGGGCAGGAAGAAAAAGTCAAAAGTCATTTTTTATTCTTCAGATTGCTGCTCTAGCATAGTCATGAAGTTACAATGAAATTCTATTCATATGTTAACTCCCCCCAACAAGTACTATCCATCTACCAGTTTAGTAAGAACAAGGTTATATAACAACACAGATGTAGAGGAAAACAAGGGACTTGGACAATTCACAAAAGGATAGGTAGTGACCCGTCATGGCCCAAGAACAAAAGCAACTATGCCCTTACAAAGCTGTAATACCTCCTATTGACCTCTGGCATTTTTCAGATTTAGATCAAATAAAGGAGTAGAATTGTTTAAAATATAACCAGAAAGTTAGCCCATCAAAAATGGCTCTTGGGGCGGCCAGGTAGCACTGTGAGAAAGAGCACCGGCTCCAGTGTCAGGATGACCTGGGGATCAAATCCTGGGCTCAGACACTCAGCACCACACCCAGAAATAACTGGCCGTGTAACCTTGAGCAAGTTACTTAACCCCGATTGCTTTTAAAAAAAATGGCTCTTAAAACATTACAGTAAGATTTGGGATATACTTTCCTTTCTTTATTTCCTTAGAAGCAGTAGTGCCTACCAGGCAAGAAAGACACAGAATTAATTAAAGAGTTCAAAGACAAAAGCCACAGTGGTAGATGACTGAAGCTCCTGCTAGGGGAACTGTTCTATTGCCTAGACTATGAAAATACTAAGCACACAGAGAAAAAGAAACAACCCTGATTCAGGACAAAATTCTGATATTTGTGTCCTGGGTCACCAACTCCTCTATTAGCTTTCTCCTTCTCATTCCCCATGCATGCCCCTCAACAAGCTTTCAGCAGTTCCTCTGCCTTCTCGATTCCCATCCTCTCTCTCTCTAAACAGGAGGATCTGAAATGGTCTTTTCCACTCTGAAACTTGTTTACAACAAAGTTAATCTGGTTTATTCCAGTCACACTGACAATTTCATTATTAAAAATGTTTCTATTTGTGGAATCTGAGGCCCTAGGCTATCTTGTTGGAATTTCAAGCATTGGTAAGCAAATGGGAACCAAACTTCTTTTTTCTTTTCTTTTTTTTTTTTTTGGCAGAGTGAGAGGTGGGGAATGATGCTTCGATGGACTAGTTGCTGCCCTTCACATCATAATAATCTATAACATAGCCGAAAGGCTAACCTGCCTTAGTCATTTCAAGGTGTGGCTCAGATTAGTCAGAAAGCAAAGCTATTTTATTTTCCCCTATTCTTCCCACTATTGTCCCATTCAGTATAAGCCCAAAGCAACAGCCTGGAGATCTATTTTCTTAGGAAATGATGGGTCCAGAAGGACATATACTAGGGTCACTAGCTTTTAATGTAAGTCACTGCTTCCCCCAACCAGCCATTCACTAGAGGTTTCCTTTCCCCTTCTTTTACTTTTTCCTTAAGCTTCGCCTGCCTACATAAAATTTCCATTTACTTGGGATGGGGGGTACACTCTCTAAGGCTCTCTCCTTTCCCCAGTGTAACCATACCTGGCCTGGGTCTCTACCACACAATCCCTGACTCTCAGATTCAGAAGGAACTTAATAGATCATTTATTCAACCAGTACTTTACAATATACCTAAGAAAAGGTAATCCAGCCTTTGCTTAAGGAACTCCAAAGATGGGGAACATGCTACCTTCCAAAGCAGCCCATATTTCACCTTCACGTAGCAGCTCTGATAGAAGTTTCATCCTAGATCAAGATGAAATTTGCCTCTCTACAACCTTCCATTCAGTTTTCCTTTTTCTGCTGAGGCACTGAATGATAGCTTTAAAACCCATTCCAGGGGACAAACTTTTCAAATACTTAAAGACAATTATGTCTCCCCCTAGAAGTCTAGCCATCTCTTGACTAAACATCCCTAAATCCCTTATCATCAGACGGCATTAAATCAAGGTTTCTCACCATCTTGTCAATGTTGTGTTGAATCCTTTTAAATAACTGCATAATTTCACCAAAATTAAAAACACAAAATAGCAAACTTATAAACAAATACCACATATTTTTAACTGAAAATGAGCAGAGATGGAAGGATATGGGTAGAGAAAAGTAATTGTAATGTCAGACCTTTTCAACAAGTTGATATTTTAGGAGACTGACCTCTAGAAGGAGTTGGAGGAGGATTACATTGAGAAATTTCAGTGATAAGAAAAAATATATGAATAAAAATTCATTTTTAAAAAGTTATGAACTAAAACAATCTCTCAAACCAATGGTTTATGCAAATAAAAAGGGGAAAATGAAAACTGCTGTGAAATAAGTAACTCACAATTTAAATCAAAAATATTAATCATGTTCCCAATAAAATAGAAATTTTGCAGGTAAAGGCTCTTTCCTTTTTTAATTTTAGTCCCTAGTACCTAGCAGGAGCCTAATAAAAAACTGATGACTGACTGATTGAAAACACAGAATGAAACAAATAAGCACATCCTTCTCATCAAATAAGTTAGATGTGGGGCGGCCAGGTAGCACAGCAAGCAAGAGCACCGGCCCCAGTGTCAGGATGACCTGGGGGATCGAATCCCGGCTCAGACACTTAGAATCCACCCAGAAAAAGCTGGCTGTGTAACCTTGAGCAAGTTACTTAACCCCAATTGCTTTAAGTAAATAAATAAATAAGTTAGATGTTCTATTATTCAAACCAGAATAAAACTGATTTGAAATTAACATTTTCAAATCAGTTTTATAGTAATTTTTACTACTTGAGTTTCACTGAAATAATTTAAAATAAAGGACTGCATCAGTGAAAAAAGTCTTAGAAACTACTTTGTACAAGAGAATAAACATAAGCTTACAATAATTAAGTACAAACTATCAAATGCTTTGGGAATACAAAAAAAGGGAAAAGATCAACATAATTAAAAGATACTTTTTTTTCCTTAATTTTGTACTAGAGTAAGTGTGGACTGATTTCAAAGTTCCTTACAAAAAGATATAACAATAATTAGAAGCATTTGGGGTTCCTTTTGAAATAGAAGTAAATGAAGAGAATCCTTTCAAAATGTGAGAGAACTAAAAATAAAGAAAAAAAGAACCAAAACAAAGGATTGCCACCTTTATTTTTTTTCTTTTTTCACCACAAAATACAAGTTGGTCTCAAGAAAACAGCATAAACCTACAAAGATAATATTCCAATCTTTTCCAAAATAATTCTGTCAATTATTAGAAATTCATCTTCTCCACTTGCAACTATATACAAAAAAAAAAGTAACAACAAAGAATAATACAACAATACAGATGTAGAGCTGGAAGGGATTTTAAAAATGTTTTAAGGCCTGAAGTCTCAAGTTAGAAAAGTATAGGTTCATAGAGATTAAGTGACTTGCCCAAAGGCATACAAGATAGTGAGTGGCAGAGGTGGGATTCAAACTCAAAACTACTGACTCCAAATCCAATACTCCTTCTATAGAACCAATCTGCTAACAATGGTGACAAAAACAGTAGGCAATGCTACCCTTCTCTGAAAAACAGAAACACACATAAATAGAATCATAAAAGTTCAAAATCTCAGGAAAATCAAAGCATCCCTGTTATATCAAAAACTGCTCTACCCATAACTTGATGGATGCTACCCACATATGAAAAATAGCAACATCAGTGGAATACAGAAATTCACCTAATTGTAAAACTTTCCTTTTAAAAGACTTATGATCCTAACCAAAACATCTCAACTAACACTAAGGCACTGTTCAGAATGACATATACCCCAAGAAAATATACAAATACCACATAAATGCCTTAAAAATAATACTATGATGTGGAAAAACTAGGATTCTGATGCACTGTGAATGGAGTTGTGAACTATTCCAACCATTTGGAGGAGCAATTTGGAACTATGCCAGAAGGTCTATAAAACTGTGCATACCCTTGTAAGAGTAATGGAAATCTGAAGATCTTCCCTGCCCCTTAATAGGTTGAATGTAATCACATGGAGCCTATGGTGGAAGGAGCTTGCTGACCAGGTAGAGCAGGAAGGGCTGGAGCAGGAAATGAGTCAGAGCAATTAGAGTGGAGGGAGAGAGAGTACAGGTAAGCAGACAACTAGGATAGTGAGTGCTTGTTTGTGGGAAGGGCTGAGCAAGGGGAAGGATTTGGGATGGTGTTGCTCCCTGCAGTGGTAATGTCTATTAACCTCTTTATTGCTATGATAGATTCAGCTTTCTAGTGTTAGGATTTGGCTTTCTGGTGTTTGAATAAAAGTTTTGTTTCTGTCTTATGTATGGAAAGTCTGGTATATGTTGTGAATCAGAACTACACCAGCATATTCACAGTTGCCGTTTGGACTGTGAATATTGCCTTGGCAATACAACCCTTTGACCCAGCAATACCACTTCTAGGTCTGTATCCCAAAGAGATTAAAATTTAAAAAAAAAAAAAAGAAAATTTACAGCAGTACTTTTTATGGTAGCAAGAATTGGAAATTGAGGGAATGCCCATCAATTGGGGAAGGGCTGTACAGGTTGTGGTATATGCTTGTGACAAAATATTATGGTGTTCTAAGAAATGACAAGCAGGGTGATTTCAGAAAAACCTGGAAAGACTTACAAGAACTGATTCAAAGTAAAGTGAGCAGAACAGGATAACACTGTACACAGTAACAGCAATAGTAGATGATGACCAACTAAGAATAACTTAGCTATTGACAGAATGCAATTATCCAAGACAATTCTGAAGGACTCATTGATGAAAAATGCTATCCATATCCTAAGAAAAAATGGTGGACTGTGAATGCAGATTGAAGCATACTTTTTTTTAATTTCTTTTTCTTGGGGTTTTTTTTTTTGCCTGTGCTCTTTCACAATATATGACTAATATGTAAATATGCTTTGCATGACTGCACATGTATAACATAACAAATTGTTTGCCTTTTCAAGAAGGGATAAGAGAAGGGAGAAAACTTAGAACTCAACATTTTAAAAAACTAATGTTAGCTTTTTTACATAAAATTGGAAAAAAATAAACTATTTAGAATATCAGAAAACTTTAAAAATGCATTATGATTAAATAGCCAGGATAAATTTAGCAATTATTCTTCCATAATAAAAGAAAACATGATTCACCACGGCATCTTTTCTTCTGGAATAATGCACAAATGTTTTATTTGATGCAACAGTAAACCATGTCTTTACCTCAATATGAGATACTTGTTTAGATTAGAAATAAATCATCTTACCAAATTACATCTATAATAGATTGCTGGAAAGGAAGCAATAAAGCGTAAGTTATTATAAAGTACCAAAAGCACAGAATACATAGTTAAACAAGAATTTTAAAGTAACAGAAGGAACAGAGTCATTAGGAAGATGCAGAGTTTCAGAAAATGAGATGTCAGGTATGCTAAAAAGTGTTAGCTTCTACTTTAAAGAACTAAGGTCATAAAGTTGTCTTTAAAGCAAAAAAGTTGCTCAATCTTTTTTTTTTTTTTTTGCTTTTTGGAGGGGGAAATGCAGGGCAATTGGGGTTAAGTGACTTGCCCAAGATCACACAGTTAGTAAGTGTTAAATGTCTAAGGCCGCATTTGAACTCAGGTCCTCCTGACTCCAGAGCCAGTGCTCTATTCACTCTACTCACTGTGCCACATAGCTGCCCCTAGTTGTTCGATTTAAATAAGACATCAGATTCAGGAGGAACAAATTCACTGAAAAGAAAGTAAAATTTAAAAAATAATAGAATTTGACAGTAAAAAGGAAGCTTTAGAAATCTAATTCAATCACATCATTTTATAAAATTGATTAGAAAACATTATTAATAGTAAAAAAACAAGAAGCAATTTGTGTTCAAGAAAAAGAAAAGCTATAACCTATACTGAAAACTTTTTTTCTTTGAGAATACAGCTAAATACAAAGAGAATACAAAAGGAGAAAAAAATTATTTCAAATTCTTGAATCTACTAGATATAGTAAAGAAAAGGTGAGAAGACAAGAGGTAACAGGCTTTCTAGATTCTAAATGCCTATCACTATTCAATAGAGCCCTCAAACATCCGAATAATCATTCTCCATATAAAATACCCAGAAAACTATTAAGTCTCATCAGAAAGTCGGCTAAATAACTGAGAACTAAAAGTGGCACACTGGAAAAGGTGCTAAATTTTTATCAGAGGACCTGAGTTGGAATCCTCATTCCACTAACTAATTTTTTGGCCTAGAACAAGTCACAATCTAAAAGGGTCCAAGTTTCATCAGCTATAAAATAAAAGGATTAGACTAAATGGTGTTCACAGACCCTTCCTTCTAGCTCCAGACCTAGGATCCAAAGATCAGAATGGAAAGAGAACAGAGGGACTAGGAAAGCAATCACAAAAACAAGTGTGAAAACAGGGAAGCATTTCTAACAAAGAATGGAAAGCCAGGGGAAAACTACATAGAGACTTGTGGAGGGAGAAATGAAGGATTTAGCCACAGGCATTATTTTGGAAAGGAAAAGTAATTCATAGTTAAACATTTCATGCCCAGAGCCCTATCCTGGGTCTTTTTCTCTTCTCCCCGTATACTATTTCACTTGGTAATCATGGATTCAATCACCCTAGGGGGATGATTCTCAAACCTACTTATCCAGTCCCAACCTCTCCGATGAACTCTGGTCTCCCATCTCCAACTGCCTATTAGATAGCTCACACTGGATATCTTGTAAACATTTTAAGCTCATCATGTCCAAAACTGAACTCATCCTTCCTCCCATATGCTCCTCGCTTCCAAATTCCCTATTAACCACTGAGGGTACCACCATCCTCCCTATGTGTCATCCTAGATCCTCATTCTCTCACTCTCCATATCCAATCTGTGGTCAAGGGTTATAGATTTTTACCTCTGTAACATCTCTTACATTCATTCCCTTCTCTCTTTGACATTGCCACTATTTGTAATAGCCTCCTGGCCACAAGTCCCTACCCACTTCAGTCCATCCTTCACTAAGCTGTCAGATAAGACTGTGACACTCCCCTACTCAGTCAATTCCAGTAGCTCCCAATCACCTCCCAGATCAAATATAAAGTCCTCTGCCATTTAAAACCCTTCATAACCTGCCACATCCACTATCTTTCTAGTCTTCTTACACTTCATATATCCCCAAACCCCCACCATTTATTCTTCCATCAAATAACACTAGCTTCCTTGCTGTTCCTCAAACAAGACATTTCTGATGGGGTGCTTGTGCTTGGACCCCAATTCCAAGATCACAGTTCTCCCTAGCTTCAAAACACTATCCCTGATAGTTTTCTCCCCAGCCCACGGCCACTATGCCCAGCAATAACTCATGAGTGAGCCCTAGGAAGACAAACTACTTTTCCCCGCAATTACTCATAAGCAGGTCCCAGTAAAAGAAAACTATCTTTCCCCATCACAAGAACAAGTTGACCTCTGAAGAAATTCTCTTCTAAAAACAGGACTATCTTATAACCACAGAATTACCATGTATTGATTCCCAAAGTTATATTCAATACAGAGGTCAAACTATAGACATCAACTCTCAAAGCTATCTTGCTATAGATGTAATAGACCAAAAATACACCCCTTAGAAAGCCCCTCCTCTGGATTCCCTCTGCCTGATAATCCACCACTTTTCCTATATAAGCTTTAGCATCATTCCTGTTAAGTTGCAAGTTCCTTAAGAAATAAAAGTTCCCTAAGGAGCTCTGCCCACTATATTGGTGTTATAATAAACCTTAGCCACCTTGACTTAAAGAATGCTTGAGTCAGTAGATTCATTCCAGATGACCCTCTCCCATGCTCCATCCAGTCTTTGGTGGTCCTGAACCCCTCAAACTGCAACACTTCTATATCTAGCTCTGGGCATTTTCACTGGTTGTCCCCCATTCCTGAAATGTACTCCCTCCTTGCCTAAACCTCCTGGCTTCTCTGGCTTCCTTCAAGTCCCAGCAAAAATCCTACCTTCTACAGAAAGCCCTTCCCAATTCCTCTTAGTTCTAGTGCTTTCCTTCTGTTAAGTATTTCCAATTTATTTTGTACATAATTGTCTGCATGTTGTCTTGTCCAACAAACAGACTGTGAAGCTCCTTGAGGGCAGGAACTATCTTCACCTTTCTTTGTATGTCCGGCACACTAAACATAGAAGGTGCTTAATAAATATATACTGGCTGACAAACTGATGAAGTGATCAGTGGTGATTGAAAAGGAAAAATTACCAACTAGGACTTCAGAGTCCAAATAACAAACAAAGGAAAGTATTCTCAGGTCACATTTGATCACTACCGCAAATTCAAAACTAACTTAATTTCCCTTCCCCAAATTCAAAAAATGGGATTACTTATATCTAGGTGTCTACCTCCATTTTCTAGATCACTAAGATTCCACCCAAAATAACTCTCTCTCTGACTAAAGAGCTTTGGGGAAAAATTATAGGACTAGATCACCCAGAGCAATTTTATTTTATAGATAAGCAAACTGAGGTTCAGAAAAATAAAGTTACTTGCCCAAGGCCACAATGCTAATTACTGAAAATAGCTCCAAAGCTCTTATTTCCTCATCTATAAAATGAAGTGGTTGGACTCAACTCATAAGGTCCCTTCCAGTTCTTATTTCAGTGTTCCTGAATTGAACCTAGGCTCTCTATGGTCTATACTGCCCAAAAGTAATACCTAGACACATTCATTCACAAGTGCAGAAGCAACTGTTTTACAAGGGAAAATGCAGCATCAAATCTTCAATAATTTGTTGATATAGAGGAAAAATATAATCTTCCATTGGAATGAGAATGGGTCAGGTACAGTGTGAATGAACAGGAATTCACTGACACAGAGATGAGTGTTTACTAAAACACAGAGCCTACTCAGATGGGAAACACCCAGCTGGCATATTTTGCTTATGTTGTAATAGTAATGCTTATATTATATTTGGCATATTATATATGACTGCCTCAGTGTATACAGACTTATCTTTATATACATCCTACTTTAATGTCTCACTGTGGTATGCAGGTAACACCTAGGAGTTTGAAAGTGATGACAGCAGAGTCTAAAATTTGGCAAGTTCTTCCAAGCTAGACAGGTATTGAATGTGGGCCCACACAGAGACCATATGAGTTACATATGAGCTAAATTCTAAGAAACTCATGTATATTTGTAGGTGTGTGTGTGTTCCTAACAATAAAGGCTTGAAATAAACAGATGAAATGTAAGAATAACATAAATCTGATTGGGGTCAGACTACAAAGCTGGAATGCCAGGCAAATGGTTTAAGATTTCATTCTAATCAATTCTAATTCTAATCAATAAAAGAAGTGTGTATAGAGACACAAACATAAAAACACACACATACATATGAATACTTGAAGAACCTGGTATTTCCACCAAGTAAGATCTTCTACCATCATATACTGCAACTATTTTTATGTCTTAGTAAACTAGTCTTCATGAAGAGATGTCTAAATAATTGTCCATTCTGAAGACAACCAGATGATAAGTTTCTCTGCCCTTATCTATGCCAATGATTAGATCAAAGACATCCAGTCCATCACTGAGCCCATAATTAGAGCCTCTTTGGCTAGGATGGACCTATCAGAGGCTATACTCTACTGGCATAACCTCCATCCCACAATGAGGCATCACACTATAACTTTAGTGTAGAGTATATATCCTGATGCCTGAGCAAATAAAATATATATACACTTTGCTATTGCAGCATAACCAAAATATATAAGCTAGACTTTTCCCTCAGAGCAGGCGTCATCCTACTATTCATCACTCTGTAAGCAAGATTCCACTTCACATGTTAGCAGTAGCAATTAGAGAAGAAAAAGAAATCAAAGGAATCAAATTAGGCAAAGAAGAGACCAAGCTATCACTCTTTGTAGATGATATGATGATCTACTTAGAGAATCCTAGAGAATCAAGTAAAAACTACTTGAGACAATAAATAAATTTTGCAAAGTTGCAGGATATAAAATAAACCCACACAAATTCTCAGCATTCCTATATATTTCCAATGAAATTCAACAGCAAGAGATATAGAGAAATCCCATTTAAAGTTATTGTAGAAATTATAAAATATTTGGGAATCTACCTGCCAAAACAAACCCAGGACCTATATGACCACAACTACAAAACACAAATAAAGTCAGATCTAACTAATTGGAAAAATATCAATTGCTCGTGGCTGGGTCGAGCTAATATAATAAAAATGACAATTTTACCTAAATTAAATTATATATTTAGTGCCATACCAATTAATTTACCAAAAAACTACTTTATAGAGCTAGAAAAAATAGTAACAAAATTCATTTGGAACAATAAACAGTCCAGAATATCAAGGGAATTAATGAAAAGAAATGCTAGGGAAGGTGGAATAGCTATACCAGATTTCAATCTGTATTATAAAGAAGCAGTCATCAAAACTACTTGGTACTGGCTGAGGATTAGAGGAGTGGATCAATAGAATAGATTAGGCACACGAGATTCAGAAGTCAATGACTATAGTAATATATTGTTTGATAAACCCCAAGACCCTGGTTTTGGGGATAAGAACTCACTATTTGACAAAAACTGCTGGGAAAACTAGAATATAGTATGGCAGAAACTGGGCATAGACGATTATCTAACACCATATACCAAAATCAAGTCTAAATGGGTGTATGATCTAGGTATATAGGTTGATACTGTAAGCAGTCTGCTAAAACAAGGAATAGTTTACCTA
>NW_027187444.1:0-18244 GCF_028583685.1 Petaurus breviceps papuanus | reverse complement strand
TAGCTAACATTTAGTAGCTCTTAGTATGTGTCAGGCAACTGTGGTAAATGCTTTAAAATGACTCTCTCACTTGATCCTCACGGCATCTCTGGGAGGTAGGTGCTCTTATTATCCCTATTTGACAGCTGAGGAAATTAAAGAAGGCAGACTTAAGGTGACTTTCCCAAGGTCACATAGTCAATAAATATCTGAGGTTTGATTTTAACTCAGGACTTTCTAATTTCAGGTCCAACATTCTATCCACTCGGCCTCCTCACTGCCTATAGAGGTGAAATGTTCAAGGTAAAAGTTCTTAACTTTTTTGTGTCATGGACACTTTTGGCAGTCTCATGAAACTTTTGGACCTTTATCAGAATAATATTTTTAAATGAATAAAATAAAATGCTTAAGATTATGGAGGAAACCAAATATAATAAAAAATAATGTATTTCCCCCATCTGATTTCTCTCCTGAAATCTATCTATACATGTTGGGTTAAGAACCTTTGGTTTAAAAGGGTATTTTAGAGTCAAGTCGAGATTTTAGAGGAGCAGTAAGACCCAAATATGTTTGTAGAGAGCTAGGAAGGAGCCAGCTAAAGGGAAAATGATGAGAAGGGAAGCAAGGGTCAAGCTCTGAGGAGAGAAAGGAAGGAACTGAAAGGCCTTGGCAAGGAAAAGAAACATGTGAAGACAGAGATTGGGGCAAATCCCTGAGAAACTGAGATCCCTGTACTATAAAGGCTGAGGCTCTGAAGAGAAACTGAAATTTCTTAGTCATTATTCACTCAGGAAACTAAATGAGTGACATGTCTGGGGTACCCAGAACTAGTGCCAATCAAATGTCTGTGCCCTAACCCAAGTCTTTGAGCAATAGATTTTAGTTTAGGCAGGTTTCTTCTTGGACTCTGTTTTAGAGGCCCTAATTCTTAAAAACCTGGGATCTCTAGGCCAGGAGCCTGGGTTCTGGCCTCCTTGGATGTTCCTGCCAGGCATGTGCAAGGAGTAGAATTCTGGCTGCCTCCAAGAAGCAAGCTTTGAGAAAGAGGCCAAGGCTACACCCACCATCTTCTTTCTCTTTCTGGGAAAGAGAGTCCAGTCCCACTGCTAGAATGGGTGACAGGGGTGGAGAAGAAACAGGATATGACAGTCTTAGTCTCTAAAGTCCTAGGGCCAAGATTAGATTAGAGTTGAGGAAACTAGTAAGGCTGCCCCTCTTCTCTCAGAATACACTGTGCTAGGGAATCCCAGCAGCGCACCTGTCTAGCCTTTTTAGATCTCTTGGCACATATAAGAAGAGGAACAAGGAGTGGGGAAGAGAGACGTCAGCCTCAGGCTCTGGCTCAACTTTCAACGCTCTGGGAGGAGTTGTGCAGACTCCAGGCACCTAGGTGGCTCTACCCCAGACTTTTTTCTAAGGTGCCTTCCCTCAGACCCCCTCTCCTCCCCTCTTTGCTCCCTGAGGCAGCTTACCTTGGCAGTCTTGTCTTGTCTGGGGATGGCTGTGTACATACAGGGTGGGGCAGGCTTCTCTCCCTCCCTAAAAGCTGAACTTTGTTTCAAAGAGAAATTTTTGTTAACTGCTTTCCACCTTAGCCAAAACTGAAATTACTTGGATAACGGTCCTTTTTTTTGCCCCACTTCCAGGAAAGGAGAGTGTGCACCCCAAAACTGTGGGCAACAGAGATCCTTACTGTAATAATACTCAGGGTAGGAAGCAGACAAGAATGGCTTATTATAATCTAGAGAAAGGGCCACCCTCCTGAGAAATGGTCAGGGAGGAGAAGCAATTTATAAAAGGAGATGGCAAAGTTATAAAGCCCTAAAATGAAATTCTCCCCCACCCCCATCCTGATCCTTTTCTTCCATTGGCTGGAAGTCAGGTGCACAATCTAAACACAGCAATCTACCTTAAGTACCGGAACAAGGAAACAGGAGACCACCCAATGTACATTTGAGAAAGCCCTTCTGTCCTTATTTGGCATATCTTATGCTGAGGTGTCACTGAGGAGAGGGGTGACTCCCTACCACTCTGAGTTTTTAGTCCTGTAAATTATGCTATTTCCAGTGTAGGGGAACTTGGGCCTGTTTCTCACACAAAGCCTTACTAGATTTTAGTGTACAGTCTAAGAAGTTTTCACTTCTTTCATTCAATCTCTCCTCTTATTTTCACTCCCTGAAAACTTCTCACACCATTGCTGATAAGCCCCTTCTACAGTCTTATCTTCCTCAGTTTGTAGACCTTCAAGACTAAACCTGTCCTCTTGGTCAAATGGGGTCCACCCTTGTCCTTTTAACACCATCAATCATACAGTCACCTCAGCTGTCCCTTCTAGCCTTATCATCTTGGACAAAGTGTTCCGGACTATTCCAGTAATCAATTGCATCATGCAGGGGAGGCATATTAGAAGTAGGATGACATGATACTACCTATGGCTATCAGTAAAAACCAAAGGTCCTGTTTCCACCAACTTCCCCCAAACCAAGATCACCTCAAAGTGTCAAAGGGAGACTTCCAGGTCTGAAGGGGCACATGAGCCAATTTTTGAATATTTGGGGTAATACCTTTTCCCAACCGCCTGTTATCATCTATCTTCATACAGCAGTTAGAGATATTTAGCTTTCCACATACTCCCCCTTCTGCTGCTTCAGGCAATATTCCCCTTTTTTCTCACTCACTAATTTCCACTGATGCCTCTCTGCTAATCTGCAGAAACAGTCTCATTGTGGATTAAAGAGAGGCTATTTAAAAGCCACTCAGGTCTCAAAGGTACCAGGCCCCATGGCCATTGCTCAAGTTGTGGTCCCCCACAAATCCAACAATTCATCACATTAAAGACCTGGGCTACTGCACCAGGTAGCTGTTCAAAACTGTTTTCGGTATTCTCTTTGGGTACCCAGGGAATGAGGGCGAGGTGGACAAAGGGGAATACTGACCAAGAGCAGAATTAAGGTAAATCCCATGGTATTATACTCTTGTTATAAGTAAAAGAATTATGCAAAAGGGGTAGAGACACAAACAAGGATTCCAACCACTAGTATAGTTATAAGCAGAAAAGGAGTTACTATAGGTAAGGTTTTAGGGCTCATGAGCTCAGCCTGTAGGTGGTGGCCTTTGAGGAAGATGAAACTTCAGTTCCCTTCCAAATCTTCTGGATCAATAGTCCATTCAGCAGGAGGATTCACAGGTCCCTTTGGTGTGTTCACCCATGTTCTTTAGTCCAGACTGCCATATCTGGAGTCAACAGAATCTGGAAAGGCCCATCCCAAGATGGTGTAAACTTTCCTCTTTCCACACCCAGATAAATACCCAATATCCAGGCTGGTATTGATAAACTAGGAACCCCAGTGGTGGAGTCTGAGAGATCAAGCCTTTGTTCTATAAAGCATGGAGATGTTTTACCAAAGCATGTACATAATTTCTAAGAAATTTGTCTTTACATTCTAATATTAGACCCCAGTTTTTTCCATTTCCCCTTGGATATGGATGTCTATACAGAAGTTCATAAGGACATAGTCCAATGTCTCTCCTAGGTTTAGTTCCAATCCTGACAAGGGCTAGCGGGAGGCACTGAGTCCATGGTAGTTGGGTTTCAATTGTCAATTTAGTAATCTGTCTCTTTATGTCCTGATTCATCCTTTCTGCCTTGCCAGAAGAGAAAGGGTGCCAAGGAGTGTGGAGCTCCCAGGTAATTTCTAAGGTGTGGGCCAGAGATTTAAGGGCCCTGGTAGTGAAATGTGTCCCCTGGTCTGAGTCTATTCTCTCTACCGTCCCATACCTAGGAATGTTTTTCTCAAGCAGGATTTGTCTAACTGCCTGCACAGTTGCCCATGGCACAGGAAATGCCTCCACCCAAGAGGTTAGTGATCTAGTGTGACCAGCAAGCATTTTAGGTAGCCTACTGGAGGCAGTTCTGTAAAATCTGCCTGTATACTCTGGAATGTCCTAATTCCTGGGGACCTTCTGCCAGTCAGAGCCTGGCACTGGGCGAGCTTATTTCTCCTTCCACAAACAAGGCAGCCATCCACCAATTGCCATGCTAAGGTATATAAGCCTGGAGACACAAACCAGGTCAAAACCTCATCACACATGTTCTGGACGTCCCAGTGACTACCCTGGTGTAAGTGTTGCAGTACCTGCCTCATACTTGCTTTGGTCAAGATCCCCTGACCATCAGGGAGGAACCAGTGTCCATGTTTATCCTCTTGTGCCCCAAGAATTTGGGCCTTCTGTTTCTCTTCCTGAGAAAAGGAGGGGGAGGGGAGACTGGGAGGAAATGAAGGAATCAAGACCAACATTGGATCTTCCTGCCTTGATCCTTCCTCTCAGGCCCTCTCAGCTTCCTCATCTGCAAGGTGATTTCCTTGATTTCCTTTGGCCTCAAAGTATTGTCCTGACTGATGGCCATTAATATGTATGCAATGGCTTCGGACAATGCCAGGTTTTCCAAAATTTTGCTTATTAAGGTAGTATGGGCCAGTTCCTTTCCTCTGCTATTGATCATTTCCTGTTCTTCCCATATCTTCCCAAATACATGTGCCCACTCCCCAAGCATATTTTGAATCTGTATAAATGTTCCCCTTCCTTCTTTTCAGTAACTTTAGGACTGGATTCAGTGCTTGAAGTTCACATGTCTGGGCACACTAGGGTTTGGGTAGTCCCCCTGCCTCAATCAGAGATCCTCTATCTCCATCTATTGTAGCATAGCTATTTTCCCATTTCCCTTCAACCACTCTAGAGGAACCATCTATGAACAGATTCATCCCTCCCAGGACAGGGGATCCTTGGGGATCTTCCCATACCTTGGTTTGGAGATCAATTATGTCTTGGCAGTAATGTTCAGGCCCTGAACTTAATTCCATGCTAGGAGTAAAGAAAGAGGCGGGGTTCAGCTTATCTTGGGCTAATACCAAATTATCCTTTTCTAGTAAAATTGCCTCAGATTTCAAGACCTGGAAGTCAGTGAGCCACTTCCCTGCTTTCTGATTGAGAATCACCCTCACCTGGTGTGGAACACTCACTCTAAGGTTCCTCCCAAAGATCAACTTCTGACTCTCCTCAACTAGGGTGGCCGTGATAGCCATAGCCTGAATACAAGTGGCCATCCCCAGGCAACAGAGTCCAGAATCTTGGAGAGGAAGGCTGCTGGTCTTCTCCACCTCCTCTTATTTGTGCCAGTACCCCAAGGGCTACTCCCTTTTCTACATTCACAAAAAGATAGAAGGGCTTCTCCAGGGAAGTGAGTGGGGTACACTCTCTGCACCCTCTGTGAAGATTCCTCAGAATGAGAAGAGAGAGAAACTATCTGGAAACCAGAGATAGACTTTTGTAAGACTGGACAGACCTGAGTCCTGGGTTTCCTAAGAAATTACACAACCTAGGACCCTTCTCCTCTTCCCTTGCTGTCAATCAGCCTTAAACCCTACAGTGATTTTAGGAATCTCTTAGCCCCTAACCCTTCTTCACTTTGGCCTTTGCCAAAGAAGGACATGTACTAGTTTCCTGGTTTCCTATCCCACCTCCCAGCCAATAGGGGATAGTGGCTAGTTTCTTTGTTATTCACCATTGGGGAAGGTTTCCAGCTGAGACTGAGAGCCTGCCTCCCAGCCAATGGAAGAAGGGAAGGGGGGGGGAGAAGGAGGCTTGAGTGCCTTAGGGTATAAATTCTTGTTCTGTCTTTTGTAACACCTCCTCAGCTTGATCCCTACCATGGAGAGGACTATCCTCTTTTCATGAATTCAAATCCTGCCTCAGACACTTAACACAAAACTAGCTGTGTGACCTTGGGCAAGTCACTTAACCCCAATTGCCCTAACTTTCCTCCCTCCAAATAAAAAGGCTCCTTAGAATTCATATACAAATTTAGTTGTTGGCACACTCCATCTTCAGAGGAGCCATATTTTGGCCAAGATACACCTCCTCCGAATGGGATGCCTGCCCAAATAAGGCAACAGTATTTTATCATCTTCCCTTTTTTTTTTTCCTTGTATTTTGGTAAATCATCCAAATTAGCAAGTCTGTCTCCAAGAGGACTATCCTCTGGAATGTTAGGAAGGTATTTTGGAACAGCTATTTTAGATTGCTCTTTACCCATAGTTTTGATCTTATCAGGGTCTATTAGGCCTATCTAACACTTAGGCAGGAGAAATCTTACAGACTCGATCTCCTTAGACTGTCTCCCACTCCTGGCAGGAGAAATCTTATGGATTCGAAACGCTTAGATGGTCTCCCACCCCTGGATCACCCAGGGACTTGCTTACCCGTGTTTGTGTATTCAAATTTGTATGATCCCTGCCATACAAACTTTCATGATCCCTGCCGGCAGTCTTCAGTAGCAAAACTGGAATTTCTGCTTCAAAGGGAGTTCCTCTCTTCCAGTTGTAACCCTCTGGGAGTCAGATATCACAGACCACTTCCAAGAACCCTTGAGAAACCTAGGTTGGCAACTAGTCCTTGTTAAGGGTCTGTGGGATACTCTCATGAAAGGATAAATCCCAGGCAAGCCCCCAAAACTGTGTTCATCCCAAAACTATGTGCAACAGAGATCCTTACGCTCAGAGGCTTCTCAAGGTAGGAAGCATAAAAGAATAGTTTATTATGGTCTCAAGAAAGGGCCACCCTCATAACAAATGGTCAGGGAAAAGAAGCAATTTACAAAAAGAAATGGTGAAGTTATAAAGCCCTAACACAGAATTCTCCCCTACCCCCATCCATACCCTTTTCTTCCATTGGCTGGAAGTTAGGTGTACAATCTAAGCACAGCAATCTACCTCAAGTACCAGAACAAGGAAACAGTAGACCACCCAATGAACATTTGAGAAAGCACTTCTGTCCTTATTTGGCATATTTTATGCTGAGGTGTCACTGAGGAGAGGGAAGACTCCCTACCCCTCTGACTTTGGAGTCCTTGTAAATCATGTGATTTCCAGTGAATGGGAACTTGGGCCTGTTTCCCACAAAAAGCCTTACTAGATTTTGAAGTACAGTCTGACAAGTTTTCATTTCTTTCACTCAGGAAGAAATCAAATGTCAGTGTGAGAACTGCTATTTTCTGTCTTCAGTCCAGACTTGCCCATCATGACTGCTGATGGTAGCTCTGGAGACAGAGGGTCAGTGGGTAAAGTCAACTAGCTGGAAGTCAAAACCACCCACTTCTTCTGCTCTACCCCCTCCTATTCCTCTTATTTCTCCTCCCTCACTCTTCCCCACTGCATTCTACATTTGGCTAAGTAGGGAAATAGCAAGGAGAGGAATCTTTCGCTTGTTATTTATTTCTCAATCACTTGCTGCACAGAAAGGCTTGTGCTGGGTACCTTTCCTCCAGGAAGTCAAGGTGAGAAAATCCCTGAAAAGAGTGTCGATAGAAGTATATGTGGCTGAACCAAAGCTTTCCAGCCTTGTCAGCATCTGAATCAAAGTTCCTCCTGCTGTTATTCATTCTGCTTCCTCTAGATCAGGGTTGGGGAACATATGGCCTTTAGGTCATATGTGGCCTTTGAGGTCCTTAAGTGCAGCTACATCTATTCTGTAAAATTTGAAATTTAAAATATGAAAAATTGTTGAATTGACAAAAACTTGATTAAATTGAAAATTAAAATGTCAATTTTTGCAGAACAAATCCAGTCTCACTATAGGACCTAGAAGGCCACAGGTTCCCCACCCCTGTTCTGGATCCTAACCAAACAAAACTATCTTCTGTTCTCCAAATATAGCTAGGCACTAACATATGTCACTGTTTACTATTGTGCCAACCACAATTCATTTGACAAAGACCTTCTTGTGTTTTTTATAGACCATATGGAATGATATATTCTAGCCATTATTTCTTGATGTTCAGTCATTTCAGTTGTATCTGATTTTTCATACCCCTATTTAGGAACTTCTTAGCAAAAAATGCTGGAATGGTTCACCATTTTCTTCTCCAAGTCATTTTACAGACAAAGGTTAAGTGACTTGCCTAGGGTCCCACAGCTGGTAAGTATCTGAGGCCAGATGTGAACTCAAGGAGATGAGTCTTCTTGACTCCAGGTCTGGCACCCCATCCACTGCACCACCTAGCTGCCCCAAGGTATGCTAGCAAGAAGAAAATTAGGGGTATTAAGAACTGGACTCAATGCTGGATGCAAAGAGTACTTGGTGAAAGCATCTCTAGTTGAAAGTGCCAGGGATTTGGGTTTCGTCCTGTGCTATTTTAACACCCTAATTTACATATTTACTTAGTACCACCTAAGTACTAGAAGGAGATCCCAGATTACTTCTTGGGAAAAGAAAATGTCAGAGGCACCTGGAAGGCAGAATTGTGGTCTCCAAATCATGGAGAATGGTAAAATTCTCTTCTTTGGAGGGTCCCTCAAAGAGTATGACATCTATCTGAACAGAGATTCCCTCTCTAATCTTCTAGTCATCTAGCTTTTACCTGATGAATGACATGGTAAAAGGGAATTCATTAATAATGACAATAAAATAAGAGCTAGCATTTATGGAGCCCTTTGAGGTTTGCCATTTTATTTTTATTTTTGAAAATATTTTTATTTAATGTTTTGAGTTACAAATTCTGTCCCTTCCTCTTCCCTCCCTTGCCCCCTCCCTGAGACAGTAAGCAATCCGCTGACATTATATATGTGCAATTATGTAAAACATTTCCATATTAGTCATTTTGTACAAGAAGATTCAAAGAAAAAAAGTGAAAAATAACATGCTTCTGTTTGTGTTCAAACAATATCTGTTCGGGAAGCAGAGAGTATGATTCATTATTAGTCCTTTAAGATTGTCTGGAATCATTGCATTGCTGAGAATAGCTAAGTCACTTATAGTTCTTCATTGAACAATATTGCCGTTACTGTGTACAACATTCTCTTGGTTCTGTCCACTTCACTATGCCTCAGTTTATGTAAGTCTTTCCAGGTTTTTCTGAAAACATCCTGTGCTAAGCATTTTATGAATATCATCTCATTTAATCCTCACAAAAACCTGGGGATGTGGGTGCTATTATTATCCCCTTTTAACAGGAGAGGAAACTGAGGCAGGCAGAGGTTTAGTGACTTGTCCAGGGTCACACAGCTAGTAGGTATCTGAGGCCCGATTTGAGCTCAGGACCCACCTCCTGACTTTAGGTCCAGTGCTCTAGCCACTGAGCCACCCAGCTACCCTTCCCTCTGGAAGCAGCCCGTGACACTTTTTGTAGTTGTTCTGATGGAAGTCTTGTCTTCTTCTCTTTACATCAAATCTAGATCTGATTCTCCAACTTTCACACAGTAACCTGGTCCTATCTTTGGGGTCTGGGCAGAACATGTTTCATCTCTCTTCCTCATGAGAACCCTTCAGATATCTCAAGGCAACCATTGTGTCCCTTCCCTCTAGTACCTTTAACAGGTCCTAGCACACAGGGTCTCCAATCTCCTTTTCATCCTGGACATCTTCCTACTTATCGATACTGTCATGCTCCAAGGAGCTTCTACAATTCAGGAAATGGACATCAGGGGTTGCTTGGGCTCACAACATCATCATCATGGTAATGACTACTCTGAATTTTGCTGCAATAACCAAATTATTATCTAGTAACTAAAGGCTTGCAAAGCATTTATACAATATTATCTCATTTGATACAAGTAATCCTGGAAGGAGGGGTTATTAATATCCCCATTTCAGAGACGAGAACACAGACAAATAGAGGTGAAGTGACATGCCCAGGGGCACACAGAGCTAGTATTTGAGACAGGATTTAAACTCAGGTCATCCAAGGTCAGCACTCTCTTTACTCTGCTGCCAATCTAGGCTGGACTTCTGGAGGGTAAAATATACATAATCTATCACAGAGCCTCTATGTGTCAGTGTCTTTGAAATGTGACTCCCTAACTGAACAAGATACTCCAGATGGTTGCTGGAAATTTAAGTGCTCCCTAAGACTCATCTTCCTGAGTTCAAATCTGAGCTCAGACACTTATTAGCTATACGACCCTGGGCAAGTCCCTTAACCCTGTTTACCTCAGTTCCTTCTTCTGTCAAATGAGCTGGAAAAGGAAATGGCAAACCACTCCATTATCTTTGCCAAGAAAACCCCAAATGGGGTCTCATGAAGAGTTGGACAGGACTGAAACAACTGAACAAGGACAACAAAGCTTCCTTTGAGTTCACAATCTGTGATCCTATCAAGTCTCTTACTTAATAGAAGAAGAAAGTAGGACCCAGAGAAGAAAAAGACTTTGCCCCAGGTCCCATAACAAGTGAATGATAGAGCCTTCCACTCCCATGTTCTCTCCACCAAAGCTTGCTGCAGAAGTCTTCTCTGTCCTAGGTTCCATGTTCATCCAAGGCCACAATCTGAGTTATCTCCTTTATAACATCCCTCTCTGTCTCCTCATGTCCCTTCCCTAACCCTCAGGCATATATCACCTCATCCATAGCCTTTCAAAAGTGTGTGAGTTCCTCAGGAATATTAGCTGCCTTGTTCTCAGCTGTGGTCAAAGATTTGGTGGGAGTGAAAATCAAAATGACACATTTGGCTAAATGAATGAGATTCTCCCATGTACTCTTGACAAACTCTGTGCTGAATATGAGGTGATAGAGAGAAAGAGACTGCAGAGGGGGTCCATAATGAGGTTTATCCATGGAGCATAAAAGAGCAGGCAATCACAACTTACCAATATTCATAGGCATCTTTTTATTTCAAAATACTTTTAATAGATATTTTCTCTATTCAGCCTCACAACTATCCTGGAAGACAAACAGAGCTTGGGATCGAGCTTACTGTGAACAAGGCACTGGAGCAGGTAGGTGAAGAGAGCACTGGGCCTGGAGTCAGGAAGACCTCGGTTCAAATGCAGCCTCAGACACTTACTTCATCATTTCTTAGAGCACAATAGCACGCCATCACATTCATACACGGAGTGGAACAGGTGAAAATAGTCTCATAAAGTAAACGAGACAGTCACCAAACTTGAGCTGGGCTTTAGTCTTGATAGGCCCAAATTTTAATTTTCTCTAGAATACAGTCTTGAGGAAAACAGGAAAAGCAAAAATCATATGGCTGCCAGGCGGCTATCTTTGGTAAACAAGAAAAGCAGCAGGTGATCTGTCAATTACCTATTTGGGGCAACAGATAATATGGCTGCCAGGTGTTTCTGTAAATTGCCTACTTTTTGGTAAACAAGAACAAGTAACAAGTAATCTGTAATAGCTCGCTAATTGACATGTGCGTTTGTATTGGGTAAATATATATATTTGTATTGGGTAAAATATAAGGACACACCTTTATTCCAGAGAATGAAGGTCCAGATACTGGAGTGGGGATTTGGGGTTTTGAGGTTATCGTAGAATTGTTTATACAAGGGTATATAACTTCTTGCTTGATTTCTGTACTTTGCCTCCCTCCACCAGTGCATGTTCTGGGTAGGTGATACCCAACTCTCACAAGAATTGTTTAGAAATAAATAGCTTCTCTTTCTACCTGGAGAAACCTCTGGGTTTTATTTGGGTAATGGTCTTTGGGGTCTTTATCCCACACATATACCATAACTTATTGAGCCATTATCTAATTAGTGGACTCTCTCTCAGTTTCCAGTTCTGTGCCATTATTTAAAGAGCTGCTATAAATACTCTTGTACAGATGGAATCTTTTTCCTCTTTCGTCGATCTCTTTGGGGTAGAAACCTGGTAGTGGGATGTCTAGGTCAGAGGATATGCACAGTTTAATAGCTTTGGGGGCATAATTCCAAATGGCTTTCCAGAATGGTTAGGCCAGTTTGCAATCCTACCAACAGAGCATTCATTCATGTACTTGTTTTCCCCCAGTCTCTCCAGCATTGATCATTTTCCTTTTTTTTGTCTTCTTTGCCAATCTGATGGCTGTGAGGTAGTAAGTACTTAAATGGTTTTCATTTGAATTTTGATTCAGAGCAATCAATCAACATTTGTTAAGCTACTATGGGCAGGCCTAAGTGCAGGGTATAGGAGGCAAAAGACAGCCCCTGACCTCAAGGAATTTATAATCTTATGTAGGAAACAAGATGCAAATATATACAAAGTAAGGTATATACAGGATAAACAGGAAACAATTAATGGGGTAGGTGCTAGAATTAAGAAGGCTGAGGAAAGCAGCTAGGTGGAATAGTAGATGGAGTGCCAAGGATGAAGTCAGAAAGGGCCTCAGACATTAGCTATGTGACCCTGGGCAAGTCTCTTAACCTCGTTTGCCTCAGTTTCTTTATGTGTAAAATGAGCTGGAGGAGGAAATGGCCAACCACACCATTATTTTTGCCTAGAGAAGCCCAAATGGGGTCACAAAGAGTCAGACACAACTGAACAACAACAAAAAGAGGAACTCTTCCTCTTCCTTCCCCCTTTTAGTTGGGACTTAAAGGAATCCAGGTAAGTCAGTAGTTGGAGCAAAGATGGGATAATGTTCCAGGCTTGGGGAACAGCTAGAGAGAATGCCCAGAAACAAAACATGAATTTCTTGTTTATTGAACAGCCAGGTCAGTGTCAATGAATTTAAGAGTACATATTGGGGGCAGCTAGGCGGTGCAGTGAATAGATCACTGGCCCTGGAGTCAAGAGAGCCTGAGTTCAAATCTGGTCTCAGACACTTAACACTTACTAGCTTTGTGACCCTTGGTCAAGTCACTTAACCCCAAATGCCCTTTCTTCCCCCCTCCAAAAAGACAAATAAAGCATATATTAGGGAATTAGCAAGGTTAAATTTTTGTTGTTTTTCTTTTGGAGTTCAGTTTCCCAGGCTTGTGCTAAATTGTAAACATCTGAAGTATTAATCTCCTTTGAACCCTGGTAATTCATAGCTGTCTGAGTCAGGTAGATTTTTCACACCTTCTGCCTCTAAGCCAATCAGGTAATGAATCACATGGGCTTTAATACCTTCTGGCTCTGAGCTTATTAGTTGAAAGTATGTGTGTGTATCCTTATCTATATCCATATGCACATGCATATGCATATACATAGAGGTGTGTATGTATATTCTGAGGAGAGATATTGCCTTGGGGCTCAGTCATGGGAAGAATGTTTTGCCTTCAAACACTTGATTTCCTGGATGAGACTCTGGGTAGCCCTTGTTAAGGGGGCCCCCATTTTTGTGAACCTAGATGTTGGAACACTCAAACATTGGACTGATAGAAAGTAACATTGTTAACACCTTTGAGGAAAGTATGAGGTTTAGTGAGATTCAGATAGTTGTTATTTCCTAATTACATTATTTTGCTATGCCCAGAGCAGAGACCAGGGTGGCCCCTCCCCATGTAAGATTAGGGGAGGATGAGCTGCCCTGGAGTTTAGGTGTTACAAGCCAGAGACAGAAACTGGGCACAGGAGCCCCTGGAACCTGATGTGCCTGGACTCAGGCAGGATCAGGAAGAGCTTGGAATGGAACAGTCCCTTCCCCCATGAGGTGAGACATGGAGCAGGAGCAGAAAGCTACCTGTGTCAGGAACCAGGCAGGAACCAGGAGTGGTCAATCAATGTTAAGACTTGGACTGTTTGGCTCATTAGAGCTTATGTGCACCTGAGAGGGTCAGGTGGGAGCCTGCAAGGGCAGCATTTGGAGGACACACCCCCAAAACAACTTTACTTGAGAACTCTGTTTGGATTGAGGGGATTTTAACCTACTGTGACATAGGGGTGGAGGGTCTTGTGTACTCTGCTACCCCTGGGCATGTGCTGTGTTAAGGAAAGACCCTGGTCCAGGATCCCCTGATTGTATAAGCAAGTATTTTGGAACAGTCCCTGAGTGAGGAGGAGCTGGTTGCTCACTCCCCAAAGATTTTGGCCCCCCAGTCCCAAAGAACGCATGAGGTGGAGCATATGCTGCATTATGTTATATACTTTTGTGTCTATTTAAGGTCATGTGGCCACTCTGGAAATAAGTCGTTGTGTTGTTATGGATTACAAATTCTTTAGTTTCTTGAATGAGGTTTAGTTTTGACTAAATAGAGTGCTTATTCAACCCTGTGTGATTCAACCCTTAAAATATAACAGCAACCGCCTTCCAGTGTGCTGTGTTGCTTGGCATAACAATAATGAGATGAAGTTTTTTTTTTTCTTTCAGACTTTTCAAATCGGAAAAGGTAGTAGAGGGCTAGGTTGTAAAGGGTTTTGAATGCCAAACAGAGCATTTTGTATTTCCTCCTGCAATGCAATAGGGGCCATTGGAATTTATTGAGGGAAGAATGTGGCATGATCAGACCTAGGATTTAGGAAAGTCATTTTAATGGTTAAATAGAGGATGGATTGGAGTGAGGAAAGACTTGAGGCAGGCAGACCCACCAGCAGGCTATATTAATAATCCAGGCATAAATTGATGAGGGTCTTTACCAGAGTGGTGACAGTTTCAGAGGAAAGAAGGAGGTGAATTTGTTTTTTTTTTCAATTGCTTTATTAACTTCTGATTTACATAATTCATTTCTGCCAGATTTTGAGTTACAAATTTTCTCCCCATTTTTCCCCTACCCACCACCCCAAAATTGCAGTCCCACAGGATATCCCCTCCTCCAATCTGCTCTCTCCCATATTTTCTCCCATACCCCTTTCGACTTTTCCAGTGGATCTCTATGCCCCAGTGCCTGTATATCTTATTTCCCAATTACATGTAAAATAGTGTGTGTGTATATATATATATATATATATATATATACACACACACACACATATATATATATATACACATATATATATATATATGTATATGTATATATTTGAGTTTAAAACTTTGAATTCCAGATTCATTCCCTTCCTCCCTTGTCACCCACCCTTACTGGGAAGATAAGCAGTTCAGTATAGGTTGTACATGTGTGACTAATGCAAAACAATAACATAGTAGATATATTGTAAAAGACTGACTATATTTCCCTCCCTCCTATCCCACCTCCCACTTGTTCTATTCTCTACTTTGATCCCATCCCTTTTCCAAAGTGGGTGCTTCCAACTTCCCTCCCCCCCAGCCTTCCCTCCCTTCCATCATCCCCTCTCTCATCCCCTTCCCCCCCTACTCTCCTGGAGGGTGAGATACCCTATTTAGTGTGTATTTCATTCCCTCCTCAAGTAAAATTCAATGGGAATAAGGTTGACCCATTCCCTTTTGCCTTCCTATTCTTCCCCTCCATTGTAACCATATTCCCTTGCCTCTTCTGTATGAGATAGTTTACCCCATTCTGTCTCCATCTCCTCTCATTGTATTCCTCTCTCACCTCTTAATTTCACCTTTTAAGTATCATCCCTTCCTGTTAAATTGGTCCTGCCCCTTCTGTCTATGTATACTTGTAAACATATATACACACATTTACATATGTATTCATATGCCCATATACCCTCATATATATTTCTATTCCCTTCAACTACTGAGAAAAGTTTCATAAGTTACAGTTCTTGTTTTTCCATGTAGGAATGTTAATAGTTCAACTTTGATAAGTTCCTTATGATTTCTTTTCCCTGTTTACCTTCTCATGATTCTCTTGCTTCTTGTATCTGAATGTCAAATTTTCTATTCAACTCTGGTTTTTTCAGCAAGAATGCTTGAAAGTCCTCTATTCCACTGAATGACCATATTTTCCCCTGAAACATGATACTCAGTTTTGCAGGGTAGGTGATGCTTGGTTTTAATCCCAGCTCCTTGGACCTCCGGAATATCATATTCCAAGCCCTTCGATCCCTCAGTGTAGAAGCTGCCAGATCCTGGGTTATCCTGATTGTGTTTCCACAATATTCAAATTGTTTCTTCCTGGCTGCTTGTAATATTCTCTGCTTAATCTGGGAATTCCGGAACCTGGCTATAATATTCCTAGGAATTTTCTTTTTGGGATCTTTTTCAGGAGGTGATCGATGGATTCTTTCAACCTCTATTTTGCCCTCTGGTTCTAAAACATCAGGGCAGTTTTCTTTGAGAACTTCCTGGAGGATGATTTCTAGGTTCTTACTTTGATCATAGCTTTCAAGTAGTACAATAATTTTTAAATTATCTTTCCTGGATCTATTTTCAGGTCAGTGGTTTTTCTCATGAGATATTTCACATTAATTCTATTCTTTCATTTGTTTGGATCTGTTTAATACCATCTTGATTTCTCATAAGTCATTAGCTTCCATTTGCTCCAATCTAATTCTGAAGCAATGATTCTCCTCTTTGAGCTTTTCAGATTCTTTTTCCATCTGGCAAATTCGGCTTTTTAAGGCATTCTTCTCTTCATTGCCTTTTTGAGCCTCTTTTGCCATTTGAGTTAGTCTATTTTTTAAGGTATGATTTTCCTCAGTCAGGCTGTTGACTCTCATTTTGTAATTTTCTTGCATAGTTCTCATTTCTCTTCCCAATTTTTCCTCCACTTCTCTTATCTGCTTCTTAAGGACCCCTATGGCATGTAACCAGCTCGTATTTTCCTTTGAAGCTTTTGGTGCAGGAGTTCTGACTTCACTGTCTTCCTCCTGTTCCAGGCTTTGCTCCTTTTTGTCCCCAAAATAGGAGTCTTATGTTGGAATCTTCTGTCTGCTTTGTTTCCTTTGCCTGGTCATGTCACCCCTCAGTCACTTGACCCCTGTGCTTTTTGCCACAGTAGGACTCTGCCAACAGACAGGGGAGCTTTCGTCCCAAATGCTGGGGTTTTCTCAGCTGCCGGAGGTATTAGATGGGTGCCCTCTCTGAGGTCTCCACACGCTCTGGCAAGCTGGACACACACCCCAGGACCTCCACCCTAGACTGCAATCCAGATCCAAGAAGGTTAAAGCAAGAGCAATTACCCCTCAGACTGGTGCTTGGTCCCCCTACACTCTGCAGGCAAGGAGCTGAAACTGCCACGTGGCGCTGGCTGGCTGTGCCTGTGTCTCAGCGGCTTCTCACCCCGGCGGCAAAAGCCACGCACTCCCACTTACTGGGTCCCAAAGTCCAGACTACACTGACCTCTCACTTTGTTCTTCACATCTATGTGTTGATAAATCTGGAAACGGCCATAGCTGCTGCTGATCTGGGGTCCCTCCAGCCCGCCCTGGGGCTAAAGCCTCTGTGTGGGACTGGGCTCAGCATCTAAAGCACTGCTTTGGCCAATTCCTGCCAGCCTGCCAGGCTGTCCTCAGTGGGAGGTTAGCTTCTCTGTGTCATTTTGTGGGCTCTGCAGCTCCAAAGTTTGTTTAGAGTCCCCTTTTACATGAATTGGGGAAGGTGGAAGCCGGAGCCCAGTGGAGGTCCTGCTTCTACTCCACCATCTTGACTCCACCTCCAGAAGGAAGTGAATTTGAGAAATGTTGCAAAGGTCAAATCAACAAGCCTTGGCAACAGCTTGGATATGGGGGATGAGAGATAGTGAAGGATCTAGGATGACTCCTAGATCATGAGTTTGAGTGGTGGGAAGATGTTGATTCCCTCTACAATGGTATGGAAGGGTGTATGTGTGTGTGAGTGTGTGAGTGTGTGTGTGTGCGTGTGTATGTAAAGGTTTAGGGAAAGATTGCAAGTTCTGTTTTTGATATGTTGAGTTTAACATGTCTACTTCATATCCAGTTTGAGAGATGTGAGATTGGAGGTCAGCAGAGAGATTGGGGAGGGACAGATATTGCAAGATTCCAAAAGTGAGGCAGCATTATTAATCACTATACATTGCAGAACTTCTACTCCGCTTTTAGGTTACCTTGTGTACAATGACTTGACCATTTTACAGATGAACTGAATAAGGGTGACAGTATCATTTGTGTATCAAATACTACCAAAGTGTAATTTCTTTCTCTTTTTTAAAGACAAAAATAAATTTTAAAAGAGATCTAACATTTTCTTCTTGCTCTCCTCTGGATTGTCTTATGAACCCTCTGGGGTAGCATACCCCATCTTGGAGACCACTATCACATATGGTTACTAACAACAGGTATGCCTTTCTTTATGTGATACCTTCTTGGAAAGTTTTTGAAGATAAAATTCTAAGAATTTGAAGCACGTTTTAAATCTGCAGAATGCCTCGTTATTTAAAAGAATCAGATGATCAATATCTTTGCAAAATGAACAGTCATCCTCAAAACTGAAGCAGCTAGTGGTGCAGTGGAGAGGGTGCTGGACTTAAGAGTCAGATCTTAGTTCAAGTGTGACCTCAAACCCTTAATAGCTGTTTGACCCTGGCTAAGTAACTTCCCCTCTATTTGCCTTACTTTCCTCAACTATAAAATGGGGATAGTGACAGTGCCAACATCTCAGGGTTGTAAGGATTAAATGAGGTAATATTTGAAAAACAACAACATTAAGCACAGCGCCTGGCACATAGTAGGCACCATGTAAATGTTTAATCACTTCTTG
>NW_027187443.1:0-17543 GCF_028583685.1 Petaurus breviceps papuanus | reverse complement strand
TGGTCCCTGCAGATGTCATCTGCTTAGCCAGCTGGGCAGCTGAGTTCCCCAAATACCAGGACATCTACCACAGTAATGCCCCCTTCCCTTCCCCACCTCCCACAGCCCTTGGGAGGAGGAGGTAGTTTATGGGGAATTTTCCCCAACCTCGTCCTTCTGATCCAACTTACTCCAGTTGTCCCGGATAATCAGCTTGGCAACTTGGAAACCAAGTATACTGCCCTCAGGGACAGTTACTGTCTTCATTGTGTTCAAATGACCCTGACCCTGACCCTGCCAAGAGAAGGAAAGAGGACAGGAATCACAGATCTAGCACTGGAAGGGTCCTTGGAGGTCAGCTCATCTAACTCTCTCATTCTCAGAAACTCATTTCAGAGAGATGAAGGGACTTGACAAGATCACACAGCTGTAATTTGGACTCAGGTTCTTTGACTCCAAATCCAGTGCTCATAGATAGCTAGGCTTACAGCAGGGATCCCGAGATAAGGGAGTTAGGAGAGGGAGGAGCAGAAGTCTGGGTGGAGTCTAGAGAGGAGTTAGCCCCCCCACTTCTCTGTAATGGGGAGAGAGGCAATGAGAAGAAATAGTGTGGAGGCACAGAGCTTTGTGCCTGGGTTGGTCCTTGTCATATATAGGTGTGACTGAGGACAACAATCCAGTCTTAGTCATTTGCAGGTATCCCCTGAGCCATTTCCCCAGAACTTTTTAACCCAGGCTGGCTCTCCTCGTGTGTGTGTGTGTGTGTGTGTGTGTGTGTGTGTGCCTCCTCATCAGACATTCCTGAGAAATCTCATCAAATTGAGAGGAGTTTCTTGGATCCCTGAAGAAGGGAATGCAGCAGCTTCCCCACTTGCCCTACTGAATTCCAAACCCCAATTGAAGTACTTTGGATTTTCTGCTGTTTGAGGATTATCCACAACCCTAAGAATGGCTGGGAGCTGAATAAGCACCAAGTACCCACAGTAGGACCTGTTATTTTTAATGGATATGCATCAAATAGAACAATGGAAAGGGACACAGACCTCCAGAATATTCAGCCTTAGCCCAGGTCTCTGGCTGCCTGTTGGGAGTCTCTGGGGTTGTGGGGTTAAAACTGAAAGGTCAAGAGATGCTGCTGTACTTGGACTTTCCCTCTCCCCACCCCCATCTATCCAGAGTATGAGGGTTTTTTTTTTTTTGGAGGGGGGAAGGCAAGGCAATTGGAGTTAAGTGACTTGCCCAAGATCACACAGCTAGATAAGTGTCAATTGTGTGAGGCCAAATTTGAATTTAGGTCCTCCTGACTCCAGGGCTGACTGCACCACCTAGCTGCCCCTCAAAGTATGAGTTTTAACCTGGACACATGAGACTACAGGAATGGTGATCATCCCAAAGCCTTCCCTATTTCTGGACCTCTTCAGAATGGCCTCTTTCTCGGTCTTCACCGCCTCTGTTACAACATACAGGTTCTCTTCCCGTTTCCGAAGCTCCTGAATGAGGGAGGGCTCTGGTGTCTTCAGTTTCCTATGGAAGAAGAGGAGGGAATACAGCAAGTAAGGGGTTTGGGATTCCCTCTCCCATCCCTTTCAGTTATGACCTTGTTCATAGCCATCTTCTGGGTACAGCATATTTGGAGTTCACCTTCCTAGTGCCTTGGGGGAGTTCATATGGTGCTAACTGGTGCTTTGAACTCAAAGGGTGGTTTGTGCACGTGTTTGGAAGACCTAAAGCTGTGACTGGAGCCAAAAGGACCCCTGTCTCCTATAAAGTCAAACATATTTCAGGAGATATATCATTAAGGCAGAGCCATCCAAAGAAGGGCCACCAATTGAAAAAACAAAACAAGTAAGTGGGATAGAAACAGCTGAAGGAATTGGGGTTGTTTAGCCTGGAGATGGGAGAGTTTATAGGGGAAATTATGATCCATGTCTTAAAATATATGACTGACTGTCATGGGGTAGAGTAAACAAACTTGTTCCCTTCTAGCCCCAGAGGGAAGAAATAGGACCAATTTGAGGGAATCCCCAGGGAATCTATTTCAACTTAGAGTAAAGAAAAACTTCCTAACAATTAGAACCTTCCAAGAGAGGCATGGGCAGATGGGTGAAGTAGCTAGCTCCCTCTTGCAGGAGGCCTCTGTGCACAGGATGGGGGTGTGTAATGGGAATGCAAATTTGGAAGATCTTCCCTGCCCCTAGGCTAAAGTGCACCTGGAGCCTGGGGAGGGAGGCTTGTTTTTCAGTAGATACTTTTTGATTGGCCAGTGGGTCAATAAGGTTGTTACATTCTCTGAGCAAGGAGAAGGCTATATAAGCCCTGATGTGAGGCTTTGTTTTGGGGGCTCACTTTGAGAAGTGTTCTGTGATTTGATCTGTATTCTGGGAAGCCGTTGTCCAGGGCCCCCCGGCTTTGATAAACCCAGATGTGGAAACCCAGATGTTGACTGGGTATGGATGTAATGGTTGGACAGTTTGGAAATCTGTCTACTTGATCTGTTTCTGTCTTGATAATTCTACCTGTATACTTTGAAGTTCGGGGTGCTGACCTTTTCTCCTGAACAAGGTAAACGATATATGTCTGACTGATTAAAGTAAGCTTGTTAACCCATTTTGAGTTGCTTTCCTTTAACAAAGCAGATCCAAGAACCTGTATGGGCAGCAAACCCTGAGGACGTGCTTGGGGTGCTTGCTGCTACAGGGTGCTACAAAGAATTCTCCTAAAGCAGGCAGAGCACCTGCTGAGATCCCCCTGTCTGGCCCCACCCCCTCCACAAGGGTGGCTCTAGCCTGTGTCCAGTTCCCTTTTGGGTCCTCTTATTATGTGTGAACTAACTCCACCCACATGTCTCTCTGCACCTTCTCCTGCCTCCAGGCTTTGCTCCTGGTGCCCTGGAGGCTTGAGGGTATCCCCCCTCCCTCTGCCCAATATACTTCTGCTGAAATCTCGGCTCCCCTTTTCTTCTTCTTTTTTGCTTTTTGGAGGGGGAAGGGGGGGCAATTGGAGATAGATGATTTGCCCAAGGTCATATGGCTAGTTGTGTTTTTTTGGTGTCTGAGGACTGATTTGAACTCAGGTTGTCTGGACTCCAGGGTTGGTTCTCTACTTACTGAGCCACCTAGCCATCCCTGTGCTCCCCTTTTCAAAGTTAAACCTCAGTTCAATCTGGTCTCAGACACTTACTAGTTGTGTGACCCTGGACAAGTCATTGAACCTGTCTGCGTCACTTTCCTCATCTGAAAGCTGAAGAAGCAAATGGCAAAACCCCTTCAGTATCTTTGCCAGGAAAAACCCACATAGGGTCACAAAGAGTCAGACACAACTGAACAACAAGCTGTTGTTTATATTGTTTTCCTGTCTCTGTTTGCTTCCCTTCACACCAGTTGGTTTAAGTCTTTCCATGCTTCATCAAATTCATGTTGGCCTTTTTTTTTCCTTACAGAGTAGTAATATTCCACAATTAATGTGCCGGAGTTTGTTTACCTATTTCCCTTTTCAATAAGTATCTACTTTGTTTCCAGATCTTTGCCACCACAATAACTGTTGCTATAAATATTTTGGCATGCACAGAGATTTTCTTTATGAAAAGAACATGCATGGGGGGTGGCTAGGTGGCGCATTGAATAGAGCACCAACCCTGGAGTCAGGAGGACCTAGCTTTGGATGCACAAAAAATAGCTGTATGACCTTGGGCAAGTCACTTAACCCCAATTGCCCTCCAAAAAAAAAGCAAAAGAAAAGAACATCCATGGGAGTATATTCTAACCAGTGCAAACTCTGGGTCAAAGGTATAGGCATTTGAATCATTTTCTTTGCAAAATTCCAAACTGCTAAAATAAATAAATGAATGGATAATTCCAAACTGGTTTCTAATTAACTCACAGATCCACTATGCATTAATGTGCCTGTCTTCCCACAACCTTTCCAACACTGACTATTTCTGTCATTTGTCATTTTTGTTACTTTGCTGGATGTGAGGTAAAGCCTCAGGGTTGATTGGATAATGAATTTTTCTCATTACTAGAGACTTGGAGCATTCTTTCACATGGTTGATAATAGCAATTTTTTTGAGAACAAGTTGTTCAAATTTTGGACTACTCTATTGGGAAAAATGGTCTTTTATTCTTTGGTGTTACATATTTCTGTAAGCTGTTGATATTTCTTGATGTATTTGATACAAAGATTTTTTTCCCCCAATCCACTGCTTCCCTTCTTTTCTTAGATATGCTAATTTTGTTTGTGTAAAAACTTTGAAAAACTCATGTTTTTTGCTGCCTTCTGCTAGTTCTGGACATTCCAGAATTTCCCACTCAATGGTCCTGAATGTCCTCACCAGAGGAGGTTTTAGACTCCTTGACAGAGATGAGGGGGTGCTTAGTCAAAATGGCATCATCTAATAAAGAATAGAAGAATATGTTCCAAGTCCAAGTTACCAATAGCAGTATGAAAAAATGGTTCAAATCAGAAATAACTAGAGGAACTGAGGTCCCACTTCATACTCATCATATTGGCAAATTGTACAAAAAGGAGAGAATTACAAATATCAGAGGAACTGCAGGAAAAGAGGCACATTAATGCCCAGTTGGAGGAACTAATTGGTATGGCCCTTCTGGAAAGTGGTTTGGAACTATGCCCAAAAGTCATTACTCTGTGCATACCCTTTGACCCAGCATCATGACTTCTTGGCCTATAATTCCCCAAAGAGATTTTAAAAGATGGAAAGAACCTATTCATACAAAATCATTTGGGGCAGCTCTTTTCTTATAGTGGCAAAGAACTAGAAACTAAGGGGAAGGGAGTGCCCATCACTTGAGCAATGGCTGGACAGAAGATACTATATATATATGAATGTTATGGAACACTATTGTGCCCTAAGAAATGATGAATGGGATAGTTTTAATGAAAGCTGGGAAGATTTATATGAATTGATACTGAGCAAGAAAAGGAGAGCAATTTATACAATAACAGCAATTTTGTAAAAAAAACATGAAACTTTTGAGAGACTTAAGGACTGTGGTGAATACAATGAGTAATTTCAGAGGACTGATGATGATGCATACTGTACGTTTCCTGACAGAAGGATGATGGACTTAATGTACATAATAAGACATGGCTTTTGGACATGACCAATTTGGGAATTAGTTCTTTTTGGCTGAATATGTGATATGATGGCTTTGTTTTTCTTTTCTCTAGTGGTAGGGGGATGGGATGGGAGAAATAGAAAATTAATTTTTAATTGAATAAAAAGATTTGTTTTAAAAATAAATGAAAAATCATATATACCTAGCAAAATATCTAAGCTAGTGAAGCTGAGGCTGGAGGATCACTTTCAGGGAGGTGTGCAAGGGATTCCTCTTCACATGGAGGTTGGATTAATTGTCCTCTCAGGCTTCTTCTGGGTCTGAAATTCTAGAATTCTATTAAATTAGGTTGGGTGGGGTAGGGCTTGCATAATTCTATAACATGGGTGAAAGAATAACATGGAAAACAGGAGTTACAAGCAATTCAGAGTTTCTTGAAATATTTGTAATCCAATGTGGAGATGATAGGTTATAAGCAAGAGTTATCCATGTTATCTATAAGATTTTCTTTTAACCATTTTTTCCACTGTCAAACGAGACCTTCTTTAAGTCAGCAAAGCAGTATTATCAGATCTGGGATGATGGGAGACTTTGACCACCTAGACTTGAAATGAAAGAGTCAGATAGGGAGCTACAAGAAATCTGTGATTTCCTAATGCAAAAAGTAGAGATGTCAAGTAAGGGAAATGCCTTCTTGTGTTTGTCTTCTTGGTAATATGGTTCATTAGTGAAAGATCTCAAAGTGAATAGAAGTGATTGCAAGAGAATCACATTCAAGGCGTTTAGTAAAGGGAGGATTAAAATCAGATGAAAACAAGCTTTAGAACAGCACATAAGGAGAAGCTGTCCTTAAGTCTTAGTTTAACTGTTATTTTTGTGCAGCAAATGAATCAATATAACAACAAATTAGGAAATAAACAATGATTTTCTCTCCATATTAACAAAACTGGAAGACATAAAACAAGTTGTACATAATTGAATGGCGGTTGACAAATTCTCCTTGGAAAAGCAAATCAAAACTAGAGTTAGTTTTGAAAATGACAAGAAATACAATTTCATGGCCACCTGGTCATTTTCATTCCAATGCTCATGAGGGGTATCAACAAACACACCGCCATGAAGATAAGTACAGATTATGCACCAGCCTCTGGGTGGAAGATGAAGAAGGGGAGAAGTTCTATGAAGAACTGGATAAGCTTTCTGCTTTTCATAGGAAGACAGTTCTCGAAGATATATGAATAAAGGAAATTTCCTGTTGATACTTTCTCATGCAAGACTCAGAAGCCCTCATCTGTTTACTCTGTCCATCCAGGTGATTTTGTACTTTACTCAGGACAAGATTCCTTCCATTTTCCCCTCTGTTCATCTTTAGCTTTATTGCTGTTTTTCCCCTTTGGTTTCTGGATTTTCTCAAGGGAATATGTAGTTCCTTTGCCCCCTTCATCTATTTTGTTCCTTTTGACTAAGGTAGAATTGTAACAATGGCTCACATTTATATTGTTTGTAATAACAACTTATATTTACATGGTGCTTTAAGGGCTTACTTGAAAATATGAGAAAGAAATAGGCAGGCTTTCATAGGAGAGTTTTTAACAATAATTTTCATAGTCACATAATTGAGAGGTGTATTCTTCTGCAATTATTACTTTTTGATAATATTATTACTCGATTGGGCAAAACTGTATATGTCAGGATCATGCAAGATTCCTTGTCAACTAAAACCACATGTATAAGTTTGTTAAAGATATACTGAGTTATTAAAAACTGTTGGGACAACTAGAAGGCAGTGTGGAAGACAAGAGGCTTAGAACAGGACAACATAGCCTGGAGAAGAGAATAAATAATAAGGGATAACTTAATTAAGGGCTGTGGGTTTATTAGGAATAGGCATATGAAAGGTTTTCCTCCTCCAGGGTCCTCCTCTAATCCTTTATCAGGACTTGAAAACTCTGGTAGATCCAGCTAAGAAGGAAGGGCTTTACAGACCCAGTGAGAGAATACACATAGATTGTAATGCAAACAAGAGTAAATGGAAGAGAAAGTGTATAATAGGGGGAGGAACATGGAGAAGAGTCAGAGATGGCGACTATGGCTGTGAGGACAACTGTAAAACATTGCTGAAGGAGTCTATGGACCCACAGCAAAGACAGCCTGGGACACTCAGCTTCTTCATCATCATCAACACATTTACTGAGCATTGTGCATAGGGAACCTTAGAGGTGGCTCTTGGATATTTCTGCCTCTAGTTTCAAAAAAATGATCACACGAAATGAGGCCTTTAGTGGACCTCCTGCCTCCCCAGTCAGCCCCATTCACACCCACTAACCACTTCTCCCAAGACCCAAAGCTGCTCTCAGGAGACTGTCACTGGCAATCCCTGCAAATCTTTCACATTAGCCAGCAATAATCAGTCACTATTTCTCTAACACTTAAGAATTCCAAAAGGCTTTCTTCATAACAACCCCCATTTTATGAATGGAGAAAGTAGGGCTCAGTTAGTGATACTTGACCTTGGGCAAGTCCCTTCAGTCCCATGAGACACACTTTCCTCATCTGTCACATGAAGATTGGAAGTGATGTCCCTTTCAGGGCAGTCAGGTGGCACAGTGGGCAGGGTGCTGGGCCTGGAGTCAGGAAGTTCAAATCTGGCCTCAAAACACCTGCATGTCACCTAACCCTGTTTGTCTCAATTTCCTCATCTATAAAATGAGTTGGAGAAGGAAATCTAGTATCTCTGCCAAGAAAAACCCAGATGTGGTGGGGAAGGGTTGGAAGTGACTGAAACAACTGAACAACAACAAAGTTCCCTTTCATCATGAGATCTTCTGCTATACTAGATGCTGTGCTGAATGATTTACTCCTAACTAGTAAGTGAATGGCCTTCTACTCTAGACTGCACTGAACAGGAAGGAAGTATAGACAGCCAAGTCACTAAATAGTTTACCCAGGAAAGTAGGTGCATCACCAGGAACCCACCAGCAATCATCAGGAAGCTTCCTGATTGGCTGAGAATGGGTTTGGAATTTCAAAATAGATGATTGAGCTCAGGACAGAACACCTGGACACTCAGAACACAAATGAGTGTAATAAGGATGTTTCAGTGGGGAAACTGCCTTTCTGCCATCCCAGGCTCACACTCAGTACATAAGGATATGTCTGATTGCTGTCTAGGTTTTTAAACTGTTCCCTGTCCTGTAGCATCCTATAGAATTAGCTAATGAGATCTTTCTCTCTCCTTCTTTCATACAAAGGGGAAGGCGATCAAAAATGTGATCAAAAGCTTTCCCCCTACACTCAAAACAGAAGTCTATCTAACACCTGTGGTAGTGGACAATGTTCTAGCTTCATAGACAACTTCTCTGAGCCTCAGTTTACTCATCTGTACAATGAAGGGGTGAGACCAGATGACACCTCCATTCCCTTCCTACTCTAAATCTTTGGTCCTATAAATCAACCCCAAAGGTAACAAAAAGAGAACACTTTTCTTCACAGCAGGCCACTGTGGAAAAACATTTTAAACGGGGGGAGGGAGGCAAAAGCAGGGGAAGCCCTTCAGACTTAAAGCCACATATGACCTCCTAGGTCCTTAAGTGTGGCTTTTTGACTCAATTCCCTGGTTTAAATGTTAAAGGTTGTAATACTTTTAAAATTAATCTATACTGGACAGCCAGGAGAGGGCAGCAGCTTCTAGGTTTTCAGCTCCTTTGCTAGATTCATTTTATATATATATATATATATAATTTTTTCCAACTCTTTTTTAATTTAGTATTTAGTTTTTTCCCAGTTACATGTAAAAACTATTTTAACATTCATTTTTTTAAACTTCGAGTTCCAAATTCTCTTACGTCCTACATACCCTTTATGAGAAGGCAAGCAATTCAATATAGGTTATACATATGTTGTCATGCAAAACACTTCCATAATTGTCATGTTGTGAAAGACTAACTGTATCTTCCTCCATCCTATTCCCCCTCATGTTTATTGTATTCTCTCTCTACTTTCACCCTGTTCCTCCTCAAAAGTATTTTGATTCTGACTACCCCCTCCCCCAATCTGCCTTTCCTTCTATCACTCTCCCTTCTAGTATTCTCCCCACCCCACCCCCACGCTTTCTAGTAGGGTAAGATAGATTTCCATACCCAACTGGGTGTGTATATTTATTCCCTCTTTGAGTCAATTCTGATGAGAGCAAGGTTCATTCACTCTATCTCATCTACCCCCCCTTCCCCTCCACTGTAAAAGCTTTTCCTTCCCCTTTTATGTGAGATAATTTACTGTATTCTATCTCTCCCTTTCTCTTTCTTCCAGTACATTTCTCTCTCACCCCTTAATTTTATTTTTTAGATATCATCCTCTCATATTCAACTCATACCTGTACCCTCTATCTATATATACTATTTCCAATACCCTAATAATGAGAAAGGTCTTAAGAATTACAAATATCGTTTTTCCATGTAGGAATGTAAACAGTTTTAAGTTATTATTTCTCTTTCCTGTTTACCTTTTCATGTGTCTTTTGAGTCTTGTATTTGGCAGTCAAATTTTTTATTTAGCTCCTTTGCCCTCCAGAATATCATATTCCAAGCGCTCTGAACCTTTAATGTAGAAACTGTTAAATGCTGTGTTATCCTGATTATGGCTCCATGACACTTGAATTGTTTCTTTCTGGCTACTTGCCATATTTTCTCCTTGACCTGGAAATGCTGGAATTTGGCTATAACATTCCTAGCAGTTTTCATTTTGAGATCTCTTTCAGAAGGTAATTGGTGGGTGTAATGGGAATGTACATTTTAAAGATCTTCCCTGCCCCTAGGATAAAGTGCACCTGGAGCCTGGGGTGGGAAGCTTGTTTTTCAGTAGATACTTTTTGATTGGCCAGTGGGTCAATAAGGTTGTTACAGTCTCTGAGCCAGGAGAAGGCTATGTAAGCCCTGATGTGTAGCTTTGTTTTGGGGCTCACTTTGAGAAGTGTTCTTTGATTTGATCTGGATTCTGGGAAGCCGTGGTTGAGAGCCGTGCCCCCCCCCCTTTGAAACCCAGATGTTGATTTGCCATGGATGTAACGGTTGGACAATTTTGGAAACCTGTCTACTTGATAATTCTGTCTGTATACTCTGAAGTTCGGGGTGCTGACCTTTTTCCCCTGAACTAGGTAAATGATACATATCTGACTGATTAAAGTAAGCTTGTTAACCCATTTTGAGTTGCTTTCCTTTATCAAAGCAGATCCAAGAACCTTGTGTTGGCAGCGACCCTGGGGACACCAGGGTGCTTGCTGCTACAGTGGGTTTTTTCAATTTCTATTTTACCCTCTGGTTCTAGAATATCTGGGAAGTTTTCTTTGATAATTTCTTGAGAGTAATATCTAAGCTCATTTTTTGATCATGGCTTTCAAGTAGTCCAATAATTTTTAAATTATCTCTCCTGGATTTATTTTCCAGGTCAGTTGTTTTTCCAGAGAGATGTTTTACATTGTCTTCTAGTTTTTTATTCTTTTTGGTTTTGCTTTATGATTCCTTGATTTCTCAATAATTTCTTAAAAGATGATGTCTAGCTCTTTTTTTGATCGTGACTTTCAGGTAGTCTAATAATTTTTAAATTATATCTCCTGTATCTATTTTCCAGGACAGTTGCTTTTCCATTGAGATATTTTACATTGTTTTCTATTTTTTCATTCTTTTGTATCTGTTTTATGTCTTGATTTCTCATGAAGTCATTCATTTCCATTTGCTTCATTCTAATTCTGAAGGAATTATTTACTTCAGTAAACTTTTAGACTTTCTTTTCCATTTGGCCAAATTTGCTTTTTAAGGCATTCTTTTCCTCATTGGCTTTTTGGACCTCTTTTGCCATTTGAGTTCATCTATTTTTTAAGGTATTATTTTCTTCAGTATGTTTTTTTGGGGGGGGTCTCCTTTAGCAAGCTGCTGATTCATTTTTCATGATTTTCTTGCATCATTCTCCTTTCTCTTCCCAATTTTTCCTCTACTTCTCTTTTGATTTTCAAAATGCTTCTTGAGTTCCTCCATGGCTTGTGATTGATTCATATTTTTCTTGGAGGCTTTTGATGAAGGAGTTTAACTTTGTTGTCTTCTTCTGATTCTATGTTTTGATCTTCTTTGTCACCAAAAAACAATTCTGTAGTTTGATTTCTCTTCCTCTTTGCTCATTTTGTCAGTCAATTACTTGACTTTTAAGCTCTATGCCATGGTAGAACTCTGCTTCCAGAATGGAGAGTGCTATGTCCCCAATTTCTGGGGTTTTGCACAGCTGCTGTCAGAATTACTTCTAAGCCCCATCTCAAAACTGTGAAGAGGACTCCCTCTCCATAGCTGCCACAAGCTTTGCCATGCTAGCCCTCCTCCTCACCCCAAGACCACCACCCAAAACTGAGACCCAGATCCAAGTAAGGCAAAGCAAAAGAATCCTGCTTCAGCTCCAGCAAAGAGATTCCTGCAATTGCCCTCCACTCAACTGCTTGGTCCTCCCACCACTGGTGGGCCTCGAGCTCTGGAAGCAGCCACCCTGCTGCCACAGCCACCCCAGGGGCAGGGATTAGACCTCACTCTTCTCTCACCCAGGTTCAACAGAATTTCCCCACTGACCTTTTACTTTCTCTTTGGTGTTTGTGGGTTGAGAAGTCTGGAAACTGCTACAGCTGCCAGTGATTCAGTCCCTGGGGGTCTGTTCTGGCCAGGTCTCTTATGCCAGTCTGTGCTGGCACAGCCCAGACACTACTATACTCTACTCCCAGCCCATTGCAGTAGACCCTTCCTTTTGGCTTGCCAGGCTGCTTTCAGCAGGAGATTTTTTTTCACTGTGTCATTTTGTGGGTTCTGCAGTACTAAAATTTGTTAAGAGTCATTTTTTACAGGTATTGGAGGTGGTTGGGGGGCAAGTTCAAGCAAATTCCTGCTCTTACTCCACCATCTTGGCTCTGCACCCTGATTTCTTGATTTTTCATAAAGTCATGAGCTTCCATTTGCTCCATTCTAATTATTAAGGAATCCTTTTGTTGAGTGAGCTTTTGGAACTCCTTTTCCATTTGACCAATGCTGCCTTTTAAAGCATTCTTCTTCTCATTGACTTTTTGGACCTCTTTTGCTATTTGGGTTAGTCTATTTTTTAAGGTATTTTCTTCAGTATTTCTTTGGATTTCCTTTAGCAAGCTGTTGACTCATTTTTCATGATTTTCTTGCATCACTCTCATTTCTCTTCCCAATTTTTCCTCTACTTCTCTTACTTGATTTTCAAAATTATTTTTGATCTCTTACATGGCCTGAGACCAATTCATATTTTTCTTGGAGGCTTTTGATGTAGGAGCTTTGACTTTGTTGTCTTCTTCTGAGTGTGTGTTTTGATTTTCCTTGTCACCATAATAAGTTTCCATAGTCAGATTTTTTTTCTGTTGTTTACTCATTTTCCCAGCCCATTACTTGGCTTTTTAAGTGTTTTTTTTTAAGGTAAGCTTTACTTCCAAGGTGGAGAGTAAACTGCCCCAAGCTTCAGGAGTTTTGTGCAGTTATTGTCAGAGATATTTCTAGGGACTGATAAGTTTTCAGTTCTTCCAAAGTGGGTATAACTTAAGGAGAGGTGTTTCCTCCTTTCCTGGTCTATGAGAAACCACAAGCACTGTTTTCTACCCTGGAACTATGGGAAGAGTCCTCCCTCCACTGCTGCAGCAAGCTCTGCTATGCTAGTATTCCTCCTCACCCTGGGACTGCCACCCAATACTATAATCTGGATCCCAGTGTGAGCAAAGCAGCAGAGTCCTGGCTCAGTGCTAGCAAAGAGACCCATGTAATCTCCTTCTGACCAGTTGTTTAACCCCCTTACTGTTTGAGGGCTGAGAGCTCCAAAAGAAGCTGCTGCCACTGATTCAATTACTCTCAAGGCCTGCTCTAGATTTACTGGGGCTGGGGCTGGGACTGTGCTGGCACAGCCTGCACTGGACTGTGTTCCTTTCTCACCCAAGTCTGGAAGACCTTTCGTGCAGACCTTTCAAATTGGCTTTGGAGTCTGTGGGCTGAGAAATCCAGAAACAGCCACTTCTGCCAGTGATTCAGTTGCCCCCAGGCCTACTAGACTGTATTCCTGTCTCACCCTGGTGCAATAGATATCTCCTGTCTAACTTCTAGGCTATCTTAGGCTGGAAATTTGTTTCACTCAGTCTTTTTGTGGCTTCTGTTGCTACAGAATTTATTTAGAGTCATATTTAAAGGTATTTGGAGGGGTGTTGGGGGAGAGCTCAGGAGTCCCTGCCTTTACTCTACCATCTTGGTTCTGCCCCCCCCCCCCACCTGTTTTCCAGATTTAAAGAAACTAAGGCTCAAAGATGAGCTATGTACCCATTCTCCAAATCCAGTGCCCTTTGTCCTGGATTGTATCTCTGATGCTTACAGGACATCTCCCCCTATGTGTCCAGCTGACACGTCAAGCTCATCCAGTCACAAACTGAGCTCATTCAACTGTAAACCAGATCTTTTTTCTGATTTTACTCTTTCTGTCTGTACCAGCTCTGTTCAAAAAGTCTCCTGTGCTGAGAATCCAGGAGTTATTGCTGGCTCTCCACTCTCTCTCACAGGTCCCATCTAATCAGATGATTCCTACTGATTCCATCACCTTTTACATCTATCCCCTCCTCTCAATACCCACTACCTTCACCCTCTTACAGGCCCTAATTACCACCTTAATGAACTAATCCAACTGCTTCCAAATAGCCATCCTGCCTCCAGCAACCTCTCCCCCCTTTACTCTATTCATATTGTTGCCAGCTTCATCTTCCTCATCTGTCAATTGGGTCAGGTACTCTGCTCAAAACTCTTCAATGACTGGGTTGGCCAGGTGGTGCAGTAAGAGCACCGGCCCAGAGTCAGGAGACCTGGGATCAGTTCCGGGCTCAGATACTTAACACCCACACAAAGTAACTGGCCATGTAACCTTGAGCAAGTTACTTAACCCCAATTGCTTAGAGGATGCCAGGTGGTGCAGTGAGTAAGAGTGCTGGCCCCAGCGTTGGGAGACCTGAGATCGGTTCTGGCCTCAGATACTCGGCACCCACACACAAAAAAATAACTGGCTGTGTAACCTTGAGCAAGTTCTTTAACTCCGATTGCTTAAAAAACAATCTCCAATGACTCCATACTGCCTACTAAATACAGTTCAAACTGCTCTGTTTGACATTCAAGACCTGCCATTGATCTGAGGCCCATCCACCTTTCCTATCTTACTTCATATGATTCCGTTCCATGATCTTTCCATTCCATTCAAACAGGACTATTTGAAACTGCCCTGAAAAAGGCAAATCAAAACAACCCAGAAGTTTTACCTTCTATCCAGAAAATTGGCAAAGATTACCAAAAATAGATATGAGTAATGTTCAAGTGGGTATGGAAAGACAGATACACTAAGAAACCAGAGATGGGTGCCATGAATTGGTTCAGTCTTTTTGGAAAATTATTTGGAATGAGGGTAAAATGTTCACATCTTTGACCTGGAGGTCCCACTGCTAGGTATGTGTGCCCCATGGAGGTTAAAGGCAGGAGGTCATATTCATCCCAGCACTTTTTATGGTAGCCAAGAACTGGGAAGAAAGTAGAAGCCTAAACAAATTGTGGCACCTGAATGTAGGAGTGTGAGAAATGAAGAAGTGGAAGAATTCAGAGAAACATGGGAAGGCTTCTATGAACTGATGCAAAATGAAGTAAGCACAAGCAGGGAAATAATATACACAGTGGCTACAATGGTGTAAATGGAAAGAACTAAAAACAAAATGTAATACTGAGTTATTATAATGACAGAGACAGAGAGAAAATGATCCTTTCTCCCTTTATTGCAGAGGTGGGGGACTATGGATATGGAACATTATATACACGGTCAGACTCAGCAGCTATGTTAGCTAGTTTTGCTGACCTGTTTTCTCCCTTTATTTTGTACTCTTTGTCATAAGGAATAGATTGCAAGCTGAGGAGAGACATTTAGGTGTGGAAGTGGAACAAAACTAAAAGATATTAATGCATTTAAAAAAAACACTGCCCCTTGAACATGCCTTCTTTGCCAGTGTTGTTCCCTATTCCTGAAATGTTTTCCCTTACTATCTAAACCAATTAAATTTCTACCCATCAATTAAAGTTAAACTCAAATGCTCTTCCTCCAGTAAAACTTTCCAGATCTCCCCCTGTTGGGAATAACCTTCTTCCTTCCTCACTTAGTACCCTCCTTGTACATTTAGGTAATATTGTGTATTGTTGTTTTAATGAACTATTCTCAAACCCCATTAGACTATGAGCCCCAAGAGGTTGGGATACGATTTTGTCCAGGCCTCAGACAACACAGGATATTTGTGGATGTTGATAATAAGTAAATTCAACCCCAACACAAGGAAAACTCTGACTCTATTTCTCTCTGGTTGGCCCGAGAACACTTCCCTTGATTCCACCCCCTCCTCCACCTTCCCCCCAAACCCAAAGAGAAGTCATTAGAGCTCTCAGCTCTTGTCTTGCCCATTCTTCTCACCTTTCCTTTTGTAAGCAGTCCCAGGTGGTAGGGGACACAGTAAGAGTCTTGACCTCGAGGACAGTTCTGTTTGACTCTGAGATGTGTCCTGAAATCTTCCCCTGCACAGAGGAGGTCACCTCCACACTGCCAGAAACCTTCCCATCCACCTCATCATTAAAGTGGAATGGTCCAAGTTGGGTCACTTCTGTGGGGAGAGACACCGATCCTTAGCTAAAGTGAGCACAAAACCTGATATTGCAGCAGAGGCCTCCATGGGACAAGGTAAATGCATCTGAGACCCCAAGTCACAATAATTCACAGTTCTATAGCACTATATGATGTACAAAATGTTTTCTGCAGAACCAGTTTGTGAAATGGGAAGTACAAATAACATCATTCACATTTTACAGATGAGGAAACAGAGGCTCTAAGAAGGTAAGTGACTTATCCTCAACCACACATCTAGTTAGAGGAAGGACCAGGGCTCAGACTCAAGTCTCTGGCTTGTTCCTGGGCTCTATGTTGCCTCTCCAATTCACCACCCCTTCTATGTAGGGGAGCTAGACAGAACATTCTGGACATCACTGATACAAGATGGCATGTGGCCATGCAGCCAGTCCTAGGGAAGCTGTGTGTTCTGGCCAAGCCTGCTGTGCCCATTTCCCCTTCACAATCCATCTCAGTAGACTTCCCCAGTTCCTTCTCTCACCCTTCACCACCCCCACCTCTAAGTGTAATGTACCTGGTTCTGGGGAACTCGGATCCAGAATGTCCTTGAGGGTCAAGTTGAGGCAAACATACTGGGACCTCCAAAACAAGGAGCTCCTGGTCTTCTTCCGGACCAGGCAGTAGGGACTGAAGTGGGTAGAGCTCTTGAGGCTGTCCACAGGGATCAGCTCCCCATCTTTACTCAGCTCTCGAATCACACTCTTGGCAGCCGACACAAATGCAGAGGACATGGTTCTTAGGAAGGGCAAGGGAGGAAAGGGGACAGAAGGTAGTTAGTCTTTCTGATTTCTTGCTCTTTAAGGAATGGAGTAATCAGTTTAATGCTTTGAACATAAGCTATAAGACAGTCAGTAAAAAATACATGTATTTTGTACTTACTATGTGCCAGGCTCTGTGCTAAGCACTATGCATACAAAAATAAAAGATAAAAAAAGAAGGCCCCTCTCTTCAAAGAATTCACAATGTAATGGGAGAGATAATATGCAAAAAAATGTATACTATATCTATGCATATATATATATACACATACACACAAATACATATACATATATGCATGATAACTTGGAAATAATCAACAGAGAGAAGGTACTAGGAAAAAAAGGGATTTAGGGAAAATCTTTCTAGAAAAAGTGAATTTTCTCTGGGACTTGAAACCTGAGAAGCCAAGATAGGGAGATTAGAAGGGAGAACACTCCAGGCATGGAGGACAACCAGAGAAAACGTCCTGAGCCATCAGGAGTAAGGGCAGGGATTAAAGTACAAGAAAATGAGAAAGATAGAAGAGGGCTAGGTTATAAGGGGCTTTAAATGCCAAGCAGAGCATTCTGTCTTTGATTCTAGATGGGTTAGGCAGCCACTGGAGTTTACTGAGTAGAGGGGTGATCTGGTCAGATCCATACTCTATACATGCTAGCTAATAGCATCATCATCACCATCATCATCATCCATTATGGCTTCTTCCTCAGCAAATATGCAAAAAGCTTTCTGTAGCTGCTGCCTCCACTTCTTTACCTTGCTCTCCTCAGCCCCTTGCCATCTGCCATTTGTCCTCATCCTAACCTGAAACTTCCCTCTTTCAGGTTACCAGCAGTCATCAGCAGTTTGCTGACTCTGATGACTCAGTTCTCATGCTTCTTGACCTCTCCACAGTAACCACCCTCCCCTTTCTATGTGTTCTCTCCTCCTTCAGATTTCATGGCACTGCAGGGGATCGAGGAGTAGCTAACATTTAGTAGCTCTTAGTATGTGTCAGGCAACTGT
>NW_027187442.1:0-10838 GCF_028583685.1 Petaurus breviceps papuanus | reverse complement strand
AAGAAGCAAGAGAAGCATGAGAAGGTAAACAGGGAAAAGAAATCATAAGGAGCTTATCAAAGTTGAACTACTTACATTCCTACATGGAAAAACGATCATTGTAACTTATGAAACTTTTCTCAGTATGAGAATAGTTGAAGGGAACAGAAATGTGTGTGTGTGTATATATATATGTCTATATAGGAGGATATATGGGCATATGAATACATATATAAGTGTATACATGTGTACAGGTATACATAGACAGGGGCATAGAACCAGTTGAATAGGAAGGGATGATACTTAAAAGGTGAAATTAAGAGGTGAGATAGGAATATAATAATAGGAGATGGGGAGAGATAGAATGGGGTAAATTATCTCACATAGAAGAGGCAAGGGAAAACTGTTATAATGGAGAGGAAGAACAGGAAGGCAAAAGGGAATGTGTCAACCTTACTCTCACTGAATTTGGCTTAGGGAGGGAATGACATACACACTAAATAGGGTATCTCACCCTACAGGAGAGTAGGGGAGAAGGGGATGAGAGGGGGAATGACGGAAGAGAGGGCAGGCTGGGGAGGAGGGAAGTTGGAAGCATACACTTTTGAAAAGGGACAGGATCAAAGTACAGAATAGAACAAAATGAGGGGTGGGATAGGATGGAGGGAAATATAGTCAGTCTTTCACAATATATCCACTATGGAAATGTTTTGCATAGCTACACATGTACAACCTATATTGAATTGCTTATCTTCCCAAAGAATCTGGAATTCAAAGTTTTAAAATCAAATGTTTAAAAAATATATATATTAACATTATTATTATTTTACATGCAACTGGGAAATAAGATATACAGGCACTGGGGCATAGAGATCCACTGTGCCCTACTGAAAAGGAGGGGGAATGGGGGAAGATATAGGAGGGAGCAGATTGGGGGAGGGGATATTCAGTGGGATCATTGTTTTTTTTTTGTTTTTTGTTTTTTAAGCAATCGGGGTTAAGTAACTTGCTCAAGGTTACACGGCCAGTTATTTCTGGGTGTGGTGCTGAGTGTCTGAGCCCGGGATTCGATCTCCAGGTCGGGATCATTGTTTTGGCATGGTGAGTAGGGGAAAAATAGGGAGAAAATGCGTAACTCAAAATCTTGTGGAAATGAATGATGTAAACTAAAAATAAATATAAAATTTAATTTAAAAAAAGAAATTAAAAATAAAACCTCATATCCTGTAAATATAAAAAATGACAAAAAACAGGATCAATGTTAAAGAGGTGTGGAGAGAGAGGCACACTGATACTTTGCTTGTGGATTTATAAACTTGTCCAACCACATTGATTATCAATTTGGAATTACACAAGAAGTTTCAGCTGTCTATTAACTGGTATACACTGTTTAAACTGTCATCCTATGACAAAAGGATCTCACTACAAGGTATACCCAAGACAGAATAAATATATTCATAGACAAAATATAATAGCTGTCTGGTTGTGAGAGCAAAGAAACAGAGACAAAAAAACCCAAAGAAATAAAAAGAAAGAAGATATCTATCAAGTGGGAAATGCCTTTAAAAATTATGGCCTATGAATGTGCTGGAATATTATTATACCACTATGAAATGAAAACTAAGAGGAATTCAGAGAGATATGTAAAGATGTGAATGAACTGATAAAGAGCAAAGTAAGCAGAACCAAAAGAATGTACACATATAGTTAAAACTATGCATGTATATATGTATGTATACGTGTGTATACATAAAACCACACCAATAAAAATAAAATCATTACACAGAAGCTGAACTCTTGAGTAAAGGAAAAACCAATGAACATTATACAAAGGTTTTTGAAAACAAATAATAAAATATACTTTCCCCCTCTTGGGAGAGACAAGGGATTATTGGTGCACAATGTTGCATACGTTGTCTGATGCAATCACTATAATAGATGTTTTTGCTTGTTTTTTTGTTGTTAATAAAAGGAGGGTTCAGTCTAGAATGTAAAATAGGGTTTCCAGAAATGATTGAAATACAAAATACATAAGGCATCAATAGATGTTTTGTAAAACACAACAAAGAAATTCAGAACAAACCTGTTTCTATGGTTTCAGCAAATTTTTCAAGTCCTTCAAAAGGCTGTGATCCGTCCCCTTGTTCATCTGTTAATCTATGACTGAGGCATTCTTTTGCCAGTTGCATGCTGCTAGTCATGAAACTTGACCAATACATAGGTTCAGAACCAGATGCTATGGAAGAAAAAAAAAATAACAGTAAGTCCATCAATAAACATTTATTAACCACTGACTATGTACCAAGAACTGAACTAAGTACTGGAGATATAAAGGAAAAAGATTCTGCATCCAGAGGGCATATATACATGTACATATATAAATATTTACAGAATACAGACAAAATGAATACAAAGTAGTCTGGGAAGAGTATTAGCCTCTAAAGGACCAAGGAAATGCTTCATGAAAAAATGTATTTCCTAGGCCAAGTTCTGAAAGAAATTATGGATTTTAATAGATATAGATGGGGGGGGAGGGGCTAGGACAGACACATATATTCCAGATATGGGGGAAAGCCAGTACATTGGTATAGAGATAGGTCACAGAATATTATATGAGAGGAACAGTATGGTTCCTCAGCCAGTATCATTGAATTATATAGCATGCTGAAAGAAAAAAGTAGCAAGAGGCTAACTGTGAAATTACATTCAAAATAACTATAGAATACTTATCTGGGAGTCTTCCTCTCAAACCATACAATGAAATTATATGAATACAACTATAAAATAATTTTTTTTTCACAGAAGACAATCAGATATTAATTGCTCATGGTTGGGTCACATTAATACATTAAAAATTATAATGCTACCTAAAATAAATTTACAGGTTTTGTGTCATATCAAAATACAAAAGCCTTACTTTATAGAACTAGACCAAAAAAAAAAAAGAAAGAACTAAATTCATTTGGGACAACAAAAAGTTAAATATATCAAGAAAAAAAAATTTTAAGTAGAAAGAACAGGCACCACTAATACTATACCATGAAGTAATAATTGTTAAAACTATATGGTACTAGATTTAAAAAAACTGAAAAAATGACCAGATTAGGTAAACAAGATTCAGAAGCATAGCAGCAATGTATTCAATAAGCTAAGAGGTATCAGTTACTGAGGTAATTGTTCCCTACTTGACAAAAATTTACAGAAAGCAGTTTGATAGAAATAAGGTTTAGACCAACACCTCATACCAACTACCACAATAAACTCCAAATGAATCTATGACCTGATATAAAAGGTCACAGCAAAAAATTAATGAAGGAAATACATTTCACAGCCATGGGTGGGGAAAAAGTTATTAAAAAGGTGTAGAAGAGGTTCAAAGGACAGAAAATAGATTGTTAACTACATAAAATTGAAAACATTTTTCACAAGCAAAATCAATGCAGTGAGACTTAGAAAGGAAAAGTTAACTAGGTAAAACATATGTAGCAAGTTTCTTTTCATATCCCAAGATATAAAGAGAATTTATATAGATTCATAAGAAAAAGCAAGAGTTATTGCCAAGTCATAGAATATGAACAGGCAGTTTTCAAAAGAAGAAATGTAAACTATCAATGACAGCATTAAAAAATGCTCCAGATCACTAATAAGAGAAATGCAAATTTAAACAACTCTGCAGTTCTACTTCACACTCATCAGACTGGCAACGACGATAAAAATAATGATAATAACTAGCATTTATATATATTTAAAATTTTCAAATTAAAGATTTGCAAAGTATTTCATTTTATCCTTACAACAATCCTGAGAAATAGATGCCATTAAGACCAAGGTTAAGTGACTTGCCCAGGGTCACACACTGAGTGTCTGAGGTCAGTTCTTAATTTAGGTCTTCCTGATTTCAAGTCCAATGCTCTATCTAATGCACCACTTAGCTACCTAGATGACAAAAAAAAAAAAGTAAAATGGCAATTGCTGGAAGGACAGTGGGAGGAAAGAAATACCAATGAATGTTGTTAGAGTTGTGTATTAATCTGATTTAAAAAGCAATTTGGAATTATACCCAGTCACTAAATGTGAATTGGCATATGCTATAGGGAGGTCAAAGTCAGACTGAAAGGACACACATGTGTGAAAAATTAACAGCAGCACTTTTTATTGTAGCAAGTAACTAGAAACAAAGTAGGTATCTATCAATTGGAAAGTGGATGAACATATACAAATACCATCAAATATCATTACACCTTATACTGAAAAAGAGGCATTCAGAAAAACCTTGGAAGACTGTATAGTAGTGATATACAGGATATAAGAGTGGTAGCTATGTATAAACTAATACAGAGTGAAATGAGCAAAATGTATATAACTAGAATAAAGTAAACAACTGAAAGACTAAAGTGTAGTAATCAAGGCAATTACCAATTTTGACTTCAGGTGAACTTGTGGGAGACAGGGAATGCACAAGAGTAAGAATTCTTAACCTCTTTTGTGTTATGTAACCCATTTAGCAGTGAGAGAATTGAGGCAATTAGGACAGCAAGTGGTTAATTGTGAGAAATGAGTGAACTACACTGACTCATTTTGTAACTCAATTCTGGAGCTAGCTCATTTCCCTTTCTATTCAATTACAGGTCTAGTCCAACTTCTGTCTTGTGAGAAACCTGTAATCAACTGTAGGGGGGAAAAAATCTCATTGTATTGTTTGAACCTAGCCCTGAGAGCCTAGGAAGCTGCACTCCCTTTACCTGCTGCTTACAGACCCTCAACTAAGGACCAGAAACCCAGTCAGATCCAAAGATTGACGAAAGGAGTTTTCTCACAATTGTGTATCTCAAGCAACCCATATGTCTTATCTGAAAACTAGCCCCATACTGATCAATCAGTTATTGTTTCCATGTTCCTTCAGTTGCTTGAAGACTTTTGGGAGGATTCACATTTCTTTTTCTGAATTCACAGAATGGCACCTGTTCACTCTCCCTCCAATCTTTCATCCAATTAGAAGTCAGATTACCTAATGTAGTGTTTTAACTAATTGACCTTATATCATTCATTGTTTTTAATGAAAAAAGTCTGTCTCTCTGTATTCAGGGTCCAGTTCTAAGCAGAAGAGGTCTTGTCCTGGTTTGTTAAACAATTAGCATATATTGCTTAATAAATCAATATGCTCAAACTATCAAACCTTTGTTTCCTCAGTCATTTCATTTTTCACCTGCAACATTAGTCTGATGAAGCTTATGGACCCCTTCTCAGAATGTTTTTAAATGAATAAAATAAAATATACAAGATTACAAAGGAAACCAATTTTTTTTAAGTTATACATGTGCAGTCATGCAAAACATCCATAATAGTCATGTTGTGAAAGAAAATATAGACAAAAAAATAAAAATAAAGAAAGTTTAAAAAAAAAGTATGCTTCAATCTGTATTCAGATATTATCAGTTCTTTCTGAGAATGGAGACCATTTTTCATCATAAATCTTTCAGAGTTGTCTTGAATCGTATTGCTGAGAACAGCTAAGTCATTCACAGCTGATCTGATTATCTTACAATATTGCTGCTACTTTGTCACAATGCATTTCACTTTGCATCAGCTCATGCAAGTTTTTCCAGGCTTTTCTTAAAACATCCTGCTCATCATTTCTTATACTACAATAGTATTCCATCATAATCACATACTACAACTTGTTCAGCCATTCCCCAATTGATAGGCATTCCCTCAGTTTTTAATTCTCTGCCCCCAGAAAAGAACTGCTATAAATATTTCTGTACATATAATTCCTGTTCCTTTTTAGGAAACCAATTATTTTTAAAGTGTAATTTTTTTTTTCCCATCCAAGTTCATAGACTCTCCCTCCCCCCACTGAAATCTAACCCCAGGTTAAGAATCCCTCAACTACAGGTACAGAAACATAAATTTTCAGACAGTTAATGAGTGAATTTTTTTTTGCCTTACCTATACTTATTTGTCACAAGGGAAGGGATTATATCTGGTAGAAAGGAATTGTGAAAGAGATATTTGGTGAGTAGTGATAGCTATGTAAAAAAGAGAGAAAAAATAGAGTATTGACAAAATACATTTTAGAATAATGGGATATCAGAGCTCTTACCATAAAAACACAAAAAGCAGAAGATCATATACCTTTTACAACTATGGATGAAAGATGAATTCTTAAATAAACAAGGGTCAGTCACAAATATCAACGATAAAAGATTTAATTTCAATTACATGAAATTGAAAAGCTTTTGTACAAACAAAATTAATAGGATACATAAATAAATGTTACCAGGGGAAAAAGTTTTATATCCTATGTCTCTGAGAAAGAGTATGACACCTAAGGGAGTCGAGCTCTTTAACTTGGTAAAGAGAAGAACAATCTTTTTTTTTTTTTTTTGCTTTTTGGAGGGCAATTGGGGTTAAGTTGTTATGGAGAGAATAAGAGCGAGACCAAGACTTGGCTTTTAGATAATTTAAATGTGGATTTACTGATCAAGTACACAAATGCCTGGAGTATACACTCAAATCAGGCAGCCCTGTATTGGGGTACAGACTAAGTTTATAAAGGTAAAAACCACAAAGGGGGAGGGAAACTAGCTTAAGCAGTGACATACAGAAGCCAAGAACAGCCACTGGTTGGATCCATAGTTCAGGGCTAATTTGGAAAACATGGCGCAAGGATACAATAACATGACCAGGGTGGAGGGCACAGGGGCAGTGAAATTGCCCGAACAGGCTAGGGTCATGGAACAGGTCAGGGTCATGTTCTCGGTGAAGGGTGTAGGGGACCCTGCTTGGTGAACATCTTGGGTGGAGAACCTTGCCTGGTCAGCATAGACTTGCCCCATGATCTCTACACAGGCTTGCACCATAATTTTTATACATGCTGCTGTTTCAAGGCTTACTGATTTTCAAAGTTCTAACTTAAGAAAAGATAAGGGGCCAGGACTATGCCTTGGATAACTTTTACCCAGGACTACGCCTTTAATCTGTTACAGGGTTTATGATAAAAACAAAGACAAATATAAAGGGGCTTAATGGTGGCTTAATGGTGGGCTCCAAATCAGGTGGCATGTGATTTGGGTTACCTTACAAGAAAATGACTTGCCCAAGGTCACACGGCTAGTTTTTGTGTTAAGAGTCTGAGGCCGCATTTGAACTCAGGTACTCCTGACTCCAGGGCCGGGACTCTATTCACTGCGCCACCTAGCCACCCCAGAACAATCTCTTGAACAGAGAAATATGTCTTCACTTGACATGTTTTCCAGAAACAATGGACTTGTTCACAGGAGACCCTGAATGTGTCAAGGACAAAGTCATCCGTGAGCTGACATAATTTGTTATTTGCACCCCAAGCTGGACACTCTGTGTGTCCTTGGCAGTTAAGAGAGATGCCAGTCACTTTGCACCAGAATGAAAAAAAACTATTTGGCATCTTGGACCCTTGTAGGTAAGCATACCAACATATCTTCATAGTCTAGCAGTTCCCAAGGAACAAGAATGCTGCTTCTGTCATCTTATTTTTATTAATGATATCTCCCCCCAATTCAGGAGGCAATTAGTCCTTTCTTCACCCCTAAAGCTCTTTCTCTCCTCCCATTCCACTCCCATTTAGGAGGAAATTGCTGTTTCACTTCCTCCCTTTGTTGAAATTTCATAATTATGCAAGTTTTTGTTTGGACCATGAATTCCTTGCACCTGGAGTTCCACATGCATGTTCATTTCTCTTGTAATAAGACAACAATTGTAAAACTGAAATGAGTTGTGACACATCTCAGGGATTTATGGTATTATTTTTTTTTACTTAACAGATATAAAGCCAGAAAAAACACATATAAGACCAAGTCATTCCCCAATAAAGTAGTGGTCAAAGGATAGCAACAAACAATTCTCCTAAAGACTATAATCTTTTAGGAAATGTCTTAAATCACTAGTAAAAGAAATACAAAATAAAAATAACCCTGAGGCTTCACCTTATAGTCAGCAAATTGGCAAGATGACAAAAGAAGGAAATACTCAATGTTAGAGGGATTGTAGAAATGAGAGACACACTAATATATTGTTTGTGGAGCTGTAAAACGATAAAATTCTGAAAAATAATTTGGAATAATGCAAAGAAAGTGAATAAAATATCCATACACTTTGATCCTAAGATTACCAAGAAGGTCTACAACAAAAAGAAAAACATCAAAATATTTTTGTCAGCCCTTTTTTTGTGGCAAAAAACACAATGACTGGGGAATTTGGTACATGAATTAGTGGAATACTGCTATACTGCAAGAAATGACAAATATACTCTATACAGAGAAGCATGGAAATACTTATACGAACTCATGTCAAGTGAAATAGTAGAAATAGGAAAATAATGTAAGCAATGACTAGAGCAATTTAAATGTAAGGAACAACAACAATAAAATAAAAAATTATTGCTGCAATATTACAATGACTGAGCTTGGTCCTAAAAAAGATATTAAAAAAAAAAATCCCTTCCTCACCACTCTGAAGGAGTGAATAGGACTCCAGAAGTGTGGCACCTTGCATATGTTACTTTGTCAATGTAATGATTAGTTTTGCTAAAATTTTGTCTTACCCTTTTTTCTTTTTTATACTATGAGGAACAGCTTTCGGGGAGAGGGGGTGTAGATGGAGGGATATTAGTGATATGCAGGTAATATAAAAATGAAAGTAATAAATAAATACCCCATTTTTAAAAAAAAATCCAGTAGAACAGGGTGCTTTGAGAAATCTACCATACCCACAATAGAAACTGTCAAGTAGCCTATAGGCTCTTCCACCTGTGAGTCCATGAGGGTTTGACAAAATGTGCAAACACACTCATTCAGTTACAATCTACAAATGCATAAGTATCTGTGAATGTATCAGCATACCCAGGTATATGGTAGTCTTGCCAAAGTTTCTTAGTAATAAGATGCTTGATTAGGTTAATAAAACAGGAAAAAAAATTTTTTTAAAGAATGCATGTTAAGTAGTGGACCTGGGAGGGCAAAGTCAAGATGGAGGAGTAGAAACAGGACTTCCGTGGGGTTCCTGCTTCCACCTCTTCCAATTCATGTAAAAGGTGACTTTAAAAAAACTATGGAGCTATGGAACCCACAAAATAACACAGAGAAGCTAACTTCCCACTGAAGACAGCCCAGCTGGCCAGCAGGAAGCAGCCAGAGCAGCATGTTGGGAGCCCAGCCCAGCCCCACTACAGCCCAAGGTTTTAGCCTCAGGGTGGCCACAACCAGCCATCAGCTGGAGTCACTTCAGATCACCAGCAGTTATGGCAGTTTCCAGAATTATCAACCCATAGATACTAAGGACAAAGTGAGAGGTCAGTGCAGTGTGGACTTTGGAACCTGGGAATTCAGGAGTGCAGGCCAGCCTTTGCCCCCAGGGCAAGAAGCAGCTGAGGCCTGGCAGCCTTACTGCCACCAAGTAACTGCTTCAGAGCTCCTGGCCTGCAGATTGTAGGGGGACCAAGCAACCAGTCTGAGGGGTTATCACTCTTGCTTTAACCTTCTTGGATCTGGATCACTGTCTGGGGTGGAGGTCCTGGGATGCATGACCAGTATGCCAGTCAGTGGAGGCTTCTGAGAAAGCAGCCAATTAACAGCTCCAGCAGCTGAGAAAACCCCAGCAATTGGGACAAAGCTACCCATCTCTGGTAGCAGAGATCTACTGCGGCAAAAAGCTCAAAAGTCAAGGAATTGAGTGGCAGCATGAGCAAAAAAATGAGGCAAGCAAGGCAAGCAAAGCGGTCTGACTCTGAATTCCTTTTTTGGGGGACAAAAAGGAGCAAAGCATGGAACAGGAGGAAGACAGCAAAGTCAGAACTCCTGCACCAGAAGCTTCCAAGAAAAGAATGAGCTGCTTACACACCATAGAGGAGCTTAAGGAGGATTTTGAAAACCAAATAAGAGAAGTTGAGGAAAAACTGGGAAGAGAAATAAGAATGATGCAAGAAAATTATGAAATGAGAGTCAATAACCTGGCTGAAGAAAATAACACCTTAAAATACAGACTAACTCAAATGGCAAAAGAGGCTCAAAAAGCCAATGAGGAGAAGAATGCCTTAAAAAGACGAATTTGCCAGATGGAAAAAGAACCTCAAAAGCTCACTGAAGAGAATCATTCCTTCAGAATTAGATTGGAACAAATGGAAGCTAGTGACTTTATGAAAAATCAAGATACTATTAAACATATCCAAACAAGTGAAAAAATAGAAGGCAATGTGAAATATCTCAATGGGAAAACCACTGACCAGGAGAGATAATTTTAAAATTATTGGACTACCTGAAAGCCATGATCAAAAAAAGAACCTAGAAATCATCCTCCAAGACATTCTCAAGGAAAACTTCCCTAATGTTTTAGAACCAGAGGACAAAACAGAGATTGAAAGAATCCACCAATCACCTCCTGAAACAGATCCCAAAAAGAAAACTTCTTGGAATACTATAGCCAGGTTCCAGAGTGCCCAGATCAAAGAGAAAATATTACAAGCATCCAGGAAGAAACAATTTGAATAAGGTAGAAACACAATCAGGATAATCCAGGATCTGGCAGCTTCTTCACTGAGGGATCAAAGGGCTTGGAATATGATATTCCAGAGGTCAAAGGAGCTGGGATTTAAACCAAGAATCGCCTACCCAGCAAAACTGAGTATCATGTTTCAGGGGAAAATATGGTCATTCAATGGAATAGAGGACTTTCAAGCATTCTTGAAGAAAAAACCAGAGTTGAATAGAAAATCTGACATTCAGATACAAGAAGCAAGAGAAGCATGAGAAGGTAAACAGGGAAAAGAAATCATAAGGAGCTTATCAAAGTTGAACTACTTACATTCCTACATGGAAAAACGATCA
>NW_027187441.1:2329-10284 GCF_028583685.1 Petaurus breviceps papuanus | reverse complement strand
TTATATCTTTTGAAAAATGAATTTAAACTCAGGGAAATCCTTGAAATTTAATCCTTTTCCTTGAAATTTTAATCCTCAATTTTTATCCTTGAAATTTTAATCCTAAAAGACCCTTGCCCAAAATAAAATCAGTACCTTGGAGGTTTCTTCAGAGAAGCAAAAAGATACTTATTTCTTCTCATGAGAAGTGGGAGTCATTGTCACCTGAAGCAGTCTGGTGAGAGAGCCCTGAAATACAGCATGTAAAGCTTGGTTATGTACCCAAAAGACTACTCCTTTCCTCACTGTATACTGTCATTCGCTCCTGTTATTCAGGAACTGAGGCTCACAAACTGACCACGAAAATCTGCTTATACAGCAGGTCAAGTGTCAGCAATATCAAAATAGATATGAAAGCAGATGATATTTTATGAATCATGGGAATTTTAGGGCATGGTGACCTTTCAAGAGTTTTGTAATAGGATTTCCAATTTTGTATTTGTACAGGTCTGATGGTGGTCAGTGGAAACAAGTCTGGGACATCTGGACCTGGGGTTAGATAAGAAGGGACTGTACTTTCCCCTCCTACTCATTAGCTTAGCTTAGCAAAGACTTCAATTATGACCAGGGAAATAAGGCAAGGGTCCCAGGCTCCCAGCCCAGGCTGCCACGTCTTTGGTAACTTACTACAAATCTGTCTAGATTTTAGAACACTACCTGACAAGTTTCCACCTGTCCCATTCACATTTCACTTCTGCAGGGTCTCTCAAATAAGCCCCCTTGTGTCCTCTGATGCTGCCCCCACCATGGTGCAGGCCCTCATCTCCTGAGCCCTGGACTATTGCAGTAGCTGCTGGGGATCTGTCTGCCTCAGTACTCTCTCCTTTCTAGTCCATTCTCCAGCCACTAAAGTGATGTTCCTAACGCACAGGAACAACCATGTCAATCCATCTACTCCTCCAGTATACCCCAGTAATTCCTGTTACCTATAGGATTGGACGTAGTGTTCAGAGCCTTTCAGCCTCCTTCCATCTTCCCAGCCTTCTTACTCATGATTCCCTTGTGTGCAGTCTATGGTCCAGTGACACTGACCCCCTTGTTCCTTACACATCCCGTTTTGCCTCCCATCTCCATGCCTTTGCACTGGCTGTCCCCTCTCCTCCTCCCCGCATTCCTGGTTTCTGTTTCAGCTCTTTCATCGTTTCACTTTCTGCCCTGCTGAGTAGTTTGCTGGGCCCTCTGGTACCTTGCTTATCTCTGCAGGGTTCTGTATCTGCCTATAGATGTCTATGTTCTCTTCCCTGGTGGAGGGGAAGCCCTGAGGGCAGGGATTTTCACTTTTGTGTTTGGGAGCCTAGAGCTTAATGACTGCTTGGTGGTCCATTAATGAGCTTCAACCTGGGAGAACTAGCCTAAGGAAACAACCCAGCCAAATTGGCATTTTCTGAAGTACCCCCCCCCCCCCCAGCCCTATTAAACCTGCCTCCATCGGTCCCCCTTCTACTTCTTTCCTTATCTCCCCCCTACACCGGTTTAAGTTCATTTCTTTTGAAAAATGAATTTAAACTCCTCAGGGAAATCCTTGAAATTTAAACTCAGGGAAATCCTTGAAGGTGCTTTCTCTAGCCAGCTAGTCAGACTTCTCCAAGAGAGTGCCTGGGACCCTCCAGCTCAGGCCACTTGACATTATGATGACTGCAAGGAAGTTTTCCTAATGTCTGGCCTACATTTGCTCACTCCTTGCCAAATATAGCTAATATTTCTTCCATAAGATGGTCCCTCAGATGCTTGAAGGCATCTCTCATGTGTGCCTGAATCTTCTCCAGGCTAAACAACCTTCTGCATGTCTTCATAGGTCATGAATTTGGGGCCTTTGGTGTTCTGGCTGCTCTCCAGCTGATTAACGTGAGTGAAAGGAGTGAAAAGTTCTCAGACTGTACTCTAAAATCTAGTAAGGCTTTTTGTGGGAAACAGGCCCAAGTTCCCCTTCACCGGAAATCACATGATTTACAAGGACTGAAAACTCAGAGTGGTAGGGAGTCCCCCTCCTCAGAGACCCCTCAGCATAAGCCACTATGCAGGTTTGGGATGAATCCTAGCCTATGGCTCAAGGGTGTCTGAGAGGGGAAGAGACCCAACTGGGATCACAATAACCCCATACATAGAGGGCGGTGATGCAGGGAATTTGGAATGCAGTGCCTAAGAATCAGAATTTAAACAAAGTACAGCAGGACAAAGAGGAGGCCGCACGCGCCTCTCTTGACAGATTGAAAGAAAATACCAAAATTCCCCAGTCTAAATTTAGATGATCTTATGGCCCAAACGTGATTAAAGCTATATCTTGTTTCTAATGCTTGGCCAGACATTAATAAAAAGTTACAGAAATGTGAAGAGTGGCAGGAATCCTCCAGTCTCAACTCCCCAAAACAAAAAGGGAGCTTTGGAATTTCTTGGGATTGGTGGGATACTGTAGGAACTGGGTTGACTCCTATGCTGTCCTGACCAAACCTCTGTATCAACACCTATTGCATGAGAAACCTGACCATATAGTGTAGAATGAGAACAGTAGAAAGAGCTTTGCTCAGTTAAAAGAGGCCCCGACTTCCCCTCCGATGCTGGCTCTCCCTTCCCTAGAGAAGCCCTTCCATCTTTTTGTGAATGTAGAAAAGAGAGTAGCCCTTGGGATACCGCCACAAATAAGACCAGTAGACTTCCTCTCCAAGATCCTGGACTCTGCTTCCTGGGGATGACCCACTTGTATTCAGGCTGTGGCCGCCACAGTCACCCTCATTGAGGAGAGTCAGAAGTTGATCTTTGGGGGGAGCCTGGTGTTCCACACCAGTTGAAGGCGATTCTCAATCAGAGGCAGGCAGGTGGCTCACGGACTCTTGAAGTTGAAATTTGAGGCTATTTTACTGGAAAAGGATGATTTGGTGTTAGCCCAAGATAATAACCTGAACCCTGCCTCTTTCCTCACGGCTAGCATGGAATAGAGTTCAGGGTCTGAACATTACTGTCTAGACATAACTGATCTCCAAACCAAGGTATGCGACAATCTCCAAGAATCCCCAGTCTCAGGAGGGGTGAATCTGTTCATAGATGGTTCCTCTAGAGCTGTTGAAGGGAAATGGAAAAATGGGTATGCTATAATAGATGGAGATAGAGGATCTCTGATTGAGGCGGGCGGACTACCCATACCCTGGTTTGCCCAGACGTGCAAACTTCACGCACTAAATTAGGCCCTAACGTGACTGGAAAGAAGGGAAGGGAGCATTGGTACAGATTCAAAATATGCTTGGGGAGTGGCACATGTATTTGGGAAGATATGGGAAGAACAGGGAATGATCAGTAGCAGAGTAAAGGAACTGGCCCATAGTCCCTTAATAAGCAAAGTCTCGGAAAACCTGTTATTGCTGGAAGCCGTTGCTATTAAACATGTTAATGGCCATCAGCAGGGACAGTCCTTTGAGTCCAGAGGAAACAGCCTTGCAGACAAGGCATCTAAGAGGGCAGGAGAGGAAGGATGAAGGCAGGAAGATCCTGTGTTGGTCTTGATCCCTTCATTTCCTCCCAGTCTCCCCTGGCCCCCCCCCCCCTTTTCTCAGGAAGACAAACAGAAGGCCCAGCTTCTTAGGGCACAAGAGGATAAATGAGGACACTGGTTCCCCTCGATGGTTGAGAAGTCTTGGAATAGACTGAAGTATGAGGCAGGTACTGCACTGCTTACACCAGGGTAGTCACTGGGATGTCCAGAACATGGGTGACGCAGTTTTGACCCAGCTGGTGTCTCCAGCTGCCTTGTTTGTGGAAGGACAAAGAAGTCTGCCCAGTGCCAGGCTCCAGCCGTTCCAGAGTATACAGGCAGAGCTGCCTGCAGTCGGCTGCCCCAAATACTTGGTGGTCATAGCAGATCACCTAAGCTCTTCGGTGGAGGCATTTCCCATGCCACAGGCGGCTACGCAGGCAATAAGCTGAATCCTGCTTGAGCAAAACATTCCTAGATATGGGCTGGTGGAGAGGGTAGACCTGGACCAGGGACCACATTTCACTGCCAGGATCCTGAAATCTCTGGCCCAGACCTTAGAAAACACCTGGGGGTGCCACACTTCTTGACACCCTTTCTCTTCTGGCAAGGTGGGAAGGAGGAATCAGGAAATCAAGAGACAGCTGTCTAAACTGACAATTGAGACACAGCTTCCATGGACTCAGTGCCTCCCTCTGGCCTTTGTCAGGATTAAAACTAATTCTTGGAGAGACAGTGGACTATCTCCTTATGGACTTATGTATGGACATCCATATCCTGGGCGGAATGGAAAAGAAAACTGGGATCTGATATTGCAATGCAAAGACAAATTTATTAGAGCTTATGTCCATGCTTTACAGGACAAAGCCTTAATGGCTCAACCTCTGCCACTGGGGTTCCTGGTGCACCAATACCAGACTGGAGATTGGGTATTGATCCGGGTGTGGAAAGAGGAAAGGCTTACCCTGCTGAGGAACACAGGCAGGTGGGCCTCGGACCCTGATGGCTGAACAAGCCCTCTCAGGTGTTCGGGCCTGCTGAAGGCCTGGATCGGTTCCCCATCCCTCAGGAAGCATACAGGTGTGAGGATTAGGTCCTCAAGATAAGCATGACATTAAAAGCCTCGATGCAGGGTAATAAAGCTGGCTCTTGTCTTTCACCATTTGGAGCGTCCCATCTCTTTTTATACACTAGTAGCTTCTGGGTCAGTGTTTCTTTCTCAGCCCTGTCTGGGGACCACAGGACTCCCACTCTTTTTCAGCCCTGCCCCAGGACAGCAGGCTCCCCAAAATTGGCTCCCCACACTGCCCCATTTTGGGAAGGACCTTTTCAGATACGGCAGTCGGGACTGAAGAATGTGGGTGGACACACCATACTTGGGTAAAGGGGCCCGTGAATCCTCCTGCGGAATGAACTGTTGGTCTGGAAGATTCAGGGGAACTGAAGTTGTGTCTTTGGTGAAGGCTACCACGTACAGGCTGAGCTCGTGAGCCCTGAACCCTTCCCTATAGTAACTCCTTTTCTGCTTATAAATATACCAGTGGTTGGAATCCTTGTTTGTGTCTCTACTCCTTTTGCATAATTCTTTTACTTATAGCAAGTGTAACACCATGGGATTTACCTTAACTCTGCTCCTGTTCAGTATACCCTTTGTCCAGCTAGCCCCCATTCCCTGGGTACTCAAAGAGAATAACCGAAAACAGTTTTGAACAGCTACTGGGTCTTTAATGTGACGAAGTGTTGGATTTGTGGGGGACCACAGCTCCAGCAGTGGTCCTGGGGCCTGGTATCTTTGAAAACTGAGTGACTTTTAAGTAACCTCTCTTTAATTCACAATGAGATAGGTTTCTGGAGATTAGCAGAGAGGCATCAGTGGAAATTAGTGAGTGAGAAAAAAAGGGGAATATTGCCAGAAGCAGCAGGGAACAGGGAGCCTGGTTGAAATTAGTCAATTTAAGTGGACATATGGGGCTGAAAGGCTGAACAAACCCGTAAATTGTACTATGTGGTTGAGGATGCAGTTTATGAGCTTGAGAAGGGAGGGTGACAAAAAGGGTCGTTCCTGATTTTAAAATAGTAGTGTTATTTATCTGGACCTTTAGGAAATGAAGAACCACCCATCTATTTCCTTTTTAGGAAAATTTAAGTGGGCTGCTACCTTTCCCAACCTAAGGGCCAGCCCTAGGTTATATTCTCAGGAGGGATTGAAGAGACCAGAGACAAGGGAGAGAAACTTGGGAGACAAAGGACATATAGTTTATTCTAAGAAGGAGGGATGCACAGGTGGCTGCCGGGAGGAAGAAAGCTGGCTCCTTCTATAGAGCATGATTCAGGCATGAATTCCTTGTGCCTGGGGAATGTGAACCAGTGGAGGCCCCCCCCCCCCCCCACCAGCCATGTCATCAGTTGCTCGTCAAGCCAGTGGTCTCGTGAGAGACATCCTTGTGAATGGGAGACTGGGCTGTGGCCCTCAGCACCTCTTCATGTCCTATAGGCACAGAGCAGCCTCTGAACCAAGAGGCCCTGAGGCAGTTCCAGCTTTCCTGTGAGACAAGAGGCTCTCAGAACTCACACTCTCCCTTCCAGAAAATGACCCGATCATATATTCACGGGAACAGACCGCCTAAGAGGGTTATTACTGGATTTGCGTGCTAACTGCTTACACTCACCTACCTGTCAACTGGGCTGGCGTTTGCTGTATAGGATTGGTCAGGCCAAAGTTCTTCCTAGCAGACCAGGATGGAGGTCAGGTGGGTATAAGGCTTTATGAGGGTTTGAGGAAGACAAAGAGAGGTGCAAGTCTCGATACGACTCTGACTGACACAGGTGATGCCAACGGCTGGAATGACACTTGGCCCCCTGGAAGAATTCAGACATGTGGACCAGCCGCTTGGGCACAAGATGGGAGCTGGGGGTACAGGACACCGATCTGTAGACTTAACAGATTAATTAGGTTACAGGAAGTAGTGGAAATCATTACTAATCAAACAGCAAGGGCTGTAGACCTCCTGGCTGGTCAGGCCACCCAGACTTGAGAAACTGTCCTCCAACATAGGTTAGTTCTGGATTATCTGTTAGCAGCAGAAGGGGGAGTATGTGGAAAGCTAAATGTCTCTAACTGCTGTATGAAGATGGATAAGAATGGGCAGCTGGCAAAAGGTATTACCCAAAATATTTGAAAATTTGCTTATGTGCCAATGGAAGTCTCCCTTTGACACCTTGTGGTGGTCTTGGTTTTGGGGAAGCTGGTGGAAACAGGCCCCTTGATTTTACTGATGACCATAAGTAGCATCATCCTACTTCCAATATGCCTCCCCTGTATGATACAATTGATTGCTGGAATAGACTGGAACATTTTGTCCAAAATGATAAGGCTAGAAGGGACAGCTGAGGGGACTGGACTGTATGATTGATGGTGTTAAAAGGACAAGAGTGGGCCCCAATTGACCAGGAGGGCAGGCCTAACCCTGAGGGTCTAGAAACTGAGGAAGATGAGGTTGTAGAAGGGGCTTACCAGCAATGGTGGGAGAAGTTTTCAGGGAGTGAAAATGAAAGGAGGGATTAAGTGAGAGAGGTGAAAACTGCTCAGACTATACTCTAAAATCTAGGAAGGCTTTTTGTGGGAAACAAGCCCAAGTTCCCCTTCACCAGAAATCACATGATTTACAAGGACTCAAAACTCAGAGCGGCAGGGAGTCACCCCTCTCCTCAGTGACCCCTCAGCATAAGATATGCCAAATAAGGACAGAAGTGCTTTCTCAAATGTACACTGGGTGATCTACTCTTTCCTTGTTCTGGTACTTGGGGTAGATTGCCACGCTTAGATTGTGCACCTGACTTCCAGCCAGTGGAAGAAAAGGGTCAGCAGGGGAGTGAGGGAGAATTCTGAGTTAGGGCTTTATAACTTCACCATTTCCTTTTGTAAACTGCTTCTCCTCCCTGACCATTTGTCAGGAGGGTGGCCCTTTCTCTAGATCATAAGAAACCATTCTTTTCTGCTTCCTACCTTGAGACGCCTCTGAGTATTATTTGGGTAGGGATCTCTGTTGAACAGTTTTGGGGTGCCCACAAACATCTTTCTCCAAACTGAACACAGGTTTCCCCTCTTTGGGTAAAGGAGTGCAGTGGTGAGATAAAGATTTGTTGTTGCATGTGTCCAACTCTTTGTGACCCCACTTGGAGTTTTCTTGGTAGAGATTCTGGAAGCATTTGCTGTTTCCTTCTCTAGCTGAGATAAAGATAGATAATGCATTTATTAAGGATTGATTGTGTTCCAGGCACTGAGCTAAGTACTTGGGAATACAGATACCAAAAAGAAGAAAGTCAGTTTCTGCCCTTGAGGAGCTTATGTTCTTGTTTTCTATTTTTAAAATTAAATTGGTTTATTTACTTTTAGTTTACAACATTCAGTTCCACGGTCCGTGAGTTCCAAATTTTCTGCCCCTCTCCCCCT
>NW_027187441.1:0-2229 GCF_028583685.1 Petaurus breviceps papuanus | reverse complement strand
TCCCCCCCCCCCCCCGTTATGGCAGCATGCACTCAAATATAGGATCTACAAATATCTTCACATTAATCATTAGGTTGTACAGAAGGATTCTGGCTGATGGGATGATCAGTGGGGAAGAGGAAACAAACACAAGAAGACAAACAAACAGAGCAGGCAGTTTGCTTCACTCTGCATTCAGACTCTGCAGCTCTTTCTCTTTCGATCATGAGTCTTTTGGACTTGTCTTATAGCCTTACATTGCTGAGAGGAGCCCAGTCTGTTGAAGTCGGTCGTCACGCATACGTTGTGTCTGTGATTGTGTGCAGATTCCTCCTGGCTCTGCTCTTCTCACTCAGCATCAGTTTATGTAAGTCTCTCCATGTTATTCTGAAGTCTGTCTGCTCCTCATTTCTTATACCACAGTAGTATTCTGTCACATTCATATACCACAGCTTCTTCAGCCATTCCCCAATTGATGGACATCCCCTTCATTTCCAATTCTTTGCCACCAGAAAAAGAGCTGCTCTAAATATTTCTGTACATGTGAGTCTTCCTTCCACTTCTCTGGTCTCTTTGGGATACAGCCCTAGAAGTGGTATTGCTGGGTCAAAGGGTATGCATTTATTTATAGCCCTTTGAGCATAGTTCCAGATTGTTCTCCAGAATGGCTGGATCAGTTCACAACTGCACCAACAATGCATTAGTGTTCCAATTTTGAGGAACTTATACTCTAATGGGGGGGATAGAAAACTGAAAGGAGAGTGAGAGAGAGAGAGAGAGAGAGAGAGAGAGAGAGAGAGAATATGTGTGTATGTGTGTGGGGGGGAGGAGGTACCCTTGGATGTAACTAGAGCCTGGGCTTGGGCCCTCCCTCCACTGGAGGTTCTGGAGAGGAATTTGCCATTTGGAGGAAGAGGCCTCCTGTGGAGGTCCCTTCATTGTGAAAAGGCCTCTGGGACAAATTGGAGAATCAGTGGCACTGAGCTGAGACCAGTGGGGTCAGATAGACACATAACAGCTGTCTAACTAATGGTAATGCAATTCCCTTTGTGCTGGCAAAGGTAGCAAGTACTCAGCACTTAGCATCAAGCCTCTGTTGGGGAAACAGACGGTATGAACCCCTGTCTCCTGTTCAGAGGGAGCTCTGCCACCAGATGCTGGTCCCAGGAAATTCTGCCTGTGCCTCTCTGGGCTTTTTAGCTTCCTGTTTCAGCCAACCCCTTTCTGTTATGTCAGCAACAGGAGACGGGAGCCAGGAGCCCAAGTGACTGAGGAAGCGTGTCTGGGATGCTGACACTGTGGCTTGGTGGAGCCTTAAATGCCCTGGAGCAGAAATGGTGAAGGAGCTGACATGGACCAGACCCTGGGAACTTCAGTGAGTAGCAGGACCTACCCAGAGAGCTCCACAAGGAACTGGGAGCTGTCTGCCATTGAACCCAGGTAGAATCTGGGACCGTGGAAGGGGATCCAGGGAATCTGAGAACAGGCCCCAAGTCAAGATGAAGGAAAGACCTCTCTGTGGGTACTTAGAAATTAAGGAATTATAGTTCACTAGTGACCTAAGGGGTGGAGGGTTTTGTGTATGACACTTAGTAATTGATTACTGAATAAGTGACTGATTGAGTTAATCATGACTGCCCCAAGAGTAGAAGACTGAGTGCCCTATGTGTGGAAGACTTTGCCCCACGAGTGGAAGACTTTAACTATTGTACTTTGAGATGATTGTTCTTTGTTCTAAATATTGTGACCACTTTGGTGAAAACTCTGTGGCCGTTTTAATGATAAGCTCTTTGTGAATATAAGTTGTAATATGGTGAATTCTGTACCTTGATTTTCTGTGAAAGTTTTGCTTTGATTTGTTATGCAATAAACAGTGTTCACTATACTGTGTAATCACCACCTTAAAAGCTGTTCACCGTAGCAGTGCTCTGGAAGGCTGCTATGCATGGCATTACACTGACTGAAGCCTAAATTCTGATTCTCTGTGACAGTCTTTCATCCTGAGCAATGATTCTTCTTTTGGCCTTGGACTACAAAACAGAACAGAACAGAACAACTAACTTAAGTCAGTAGGACACAGAAAGATTCACAATATTGCAAGTGAGTTATTTGTACAGATCATGATAGATTTGACAAAGAATAATTTTAAAAACTAGCTTGAACAGAACCTCGGAAGACTGGAGGACCAGCATATTCTCTGAACCTCAGTCATACCCTATGCAGCTTTTCGAGCCATTGATTTAAACAGCA
>NW_027187440.1:10032-46714 GCF_028583685.1 Petaurus breviceps papuanus | reverse complement strand
CCATTTTGAGTTGCTTTCCTTTAACAAAGCAGATCCAAGAACCTGTGGTAGCTGCAAACCCTGAGGACGCTTGGGGTGCTTGCTGCTACAGTAACACAATTATAAAGATCAGGCAAGACTCAAATGAACAGATATAAAAAGACACCCCTGACTTATCACTTTGTGTATGTGGAAGTGCCACAGGTGTTATATATTATGTGTTTTCAGATTTTTCAATGCATTGATCAGTTGCATTGATGTGTTTTCTCTCATAAAAATAATATTTGTCACAGAGGATGGCTTAAGGTGGGGAGGATTATTTGAGATAACTGTGATAGGAGAAACATAACATCAATAAAAACTTTCTTGAAATTAGATATAAGTAAGTTCTGTCCTTTCTTTTCTTTATAAAATATATTAATTAGAATAGTGCATATATTTAGATACTCTAAATGACAATATGAGAAGGAACAGTCAGGTTTTTCAAGATAGTTCAATAAAGCAGAACAGATATTAAAAATTACATAATGTTGGTCAGTGAACAAGCATTTATTAAGCACTTGCTATGACCCAGACCCTGTGCTAAGCACTGAAAATATAAAGAAATGTAAAAGACAATCACTAATCTCATAAGATTGCAATCTAATCAAGGAGACAACAGGCAATTAACACGATCAACTGAAAATTGTAGAGAATATAAAATTTCTCTCAAAGTTTTCTCAGTTATATAAAAGTCAGTACAAAAATGCAGACTGGTATGCTCTTCCACATCAAACTACATATTGTGAATCTGTTAGGATGAGATAATATTGCTTGCTAGATGCAACCACAGAGAGAGATTTATTCATCAAATATCTAACAATATCAGTCAAGATATAAGACAGCAATGACAGATGGTTACTAACTGTAGAATGGTCACTGTCATAAAGAATGTCCTGCACCAAAGTACAAATGAAAGCAGCATTCACTATAAACCTTTGTTTCTTTGTAATATTGTCTTGTTTGTATCAACCTTTGCAACACTTCAGAGACTATTCTATGAGATTTATGGCCATTCAAAGTAAAGTGGACTAGTAATCAATAGGAGAGAATAATAAAGAATAAAAAGATAGTGCTTAGAATATGACATGCAATTAGATTGTTAATTGATTGCATGCAATTAATTATTAGCTAATAGTCCATCAGTATGTATGTCTACATCTATATTTATCTTGATATTTATATCTACATATCTGACACTGGAGATGGATAATAACCTGGGCCCATAAGTGAATAGAAAGACTAAGAGTAGAATGAATTTAGGAAACTACTCAATGCTTTCAATTGTCCCAAGTTGTTCTCTGTCCCTCTCCCCAAACACAAACAACTTTTTTTTAAAGATACTAATATTCTTCCTTGGTGCTGTATGTGTATGCTAGTGACTTGTGGAACATCACAATATCTTAAAAATAGAAACCATGGATGATCCACTGGACAATGGAAAAATTCATGTTGGAAATAAGCAGTTCTCAGCAAATTGCCACTAATAAATTGCAAGGAAAACATTGGTTTAACATGCATTATCTATGGTCTGAATAAATGAAAAAGAATGTAGGCTGGTCATATAACAAAAAAAGAGGATAAAAAATGGAAAACTCAAATGTTGCACTGGTATTTATGAAATATTACAAGAACCCAAGGAAAGTCTATAGCTCCTTTATTTAATATTGATGGATGGATGTGAGCTAAAATTAGACAAATAAGAAGACACTAATGGGCTACAATCTTTATTGATATAGGGAATATATGCTTATGTATTCTGTAAATCAAGGTGAATCAGTCAATTAAATGATAATTTCAGGATCATAGATTTATAATTGATGGTTATTTCAGAGATCCAAATTTTTCATATTATAGATAAGGAAGCCGAGGTCCATAAGTTCATATGTGTATGATCAAACAGTTGCTAAACAGCAGAAGCAGAAAGACCTAGGCATTTGGTCCTCTAATTTTGTTTTACTCACCGAGTCCTCTGATTGTAAATTCAATACTCTTACCAATATCCTATGCTGATGAATTACATGATTAAATTTTACATATTATTTGAGCTTGTTGGATTTTGTCAAATTACTTGATGTATGTACACAAGTTGATTTTTTTAACCTTCTGTTATGATTAATCAAGAGAAAGGGACAGAGATTGCCCCCACACACACACTACTTGTCAAAGTTTATAAAGGTAGTGATTGGTGTTTCCAGGAATATAAGGCCAGACCTGTGACTCAAAGGTGGGGACTCTAGCATGTTGTAATGGCAAGCAAATGAGTACTTAGCACCTTGTTTCAGCTATTTAATTATTTAGCACCTTGTTTCATTTCAAGTTTCTTTAAAGCCTTGCCCATGATTATACCAAGTCTTTATTAAGAAATAGAACTTGTGAGCCCTACAACTTGTGAACCCCTATTGTTGATGCAACTGGAAGGGGCAGAACAGGGAGGAACTTAATAACCATATATAAGAAGCCCAAGCTGGGAAAGGGCAGAACTGAAAAGAGAGCACTTGTGGTGGCAGAATTGAGAAGGGGAATTTTGTGGTGGCCAGGCACTCTGTTTGTCTGTTCTGTTTATGTTGATTTTTGTTTTTGATACTTTGTGTAGAAGCCCTGGGACCCTACTGGATGCCCTGAAAGAGGATTTTCTTGTCTGTTTACAGAAGTCTTGGAGGAGGGATTTGGAGGTTCTGGAATTGTTCTAATGATTTGTGTTGAGTTCTCAGACCTTGTATGTGGGTCTGTGTTGATTTCACAGGCAGATGGGGAATTGATGATTGGCCAGCAATGTGCATGACTGTTGTTTTGGTTCTATTAAGCTTTGTCTTCCTAGAAACTGAAACTGTAAAGGATTTGAGGTGCACTGGACACTGTGAGCTTCAATACGGAATGGGAATTGGATGAGGAACTGGATGAAGAACTGGACAAGGAACTGAGAGCTGCGTACCTTTGAATTCAGGTGACAGTTGGGTAGATTCAGGCAGGAGGTGGGACTGTGGAAGAGGAATCATGGAATCTGAGAGCCAGCCTTGAATTAAAATGAAAAGACCTCTCTTTGGGCACTCATTGCTGACTGAGAAGATCATGATTTACTGTGCCCTAGGGGTAGGACAACTTTGTACTATGTACCTTGTACCTCTTAAGGATGATTGAGTTAAGGATGATTGGAAAGTAATCTCCAATTAAGAAGAAAGAAGACTTTTTGACTGAGAGATTCAGACAATTGACCTAAGGGTGGAGAAGTTTGACCTTTATACTTTGTGTCCCTTAAGGAGGCTTGCTCCTTAAGGATGACTGAGTTAAAGACTCACTAGATGATATCTTTTGCTGAAAACTATGTGGCCACTTTAGTGATAACTTGTTATGTTATAACATTATGAATGTTGTACTTTGTTTTCTGTGAATGTTTTGCTTTAATTTATTGCTGAATAAATTGAGAGTTCATTAAACTATGTAATCAGAATTTTAAAGTTGCTCACAGCAGCAGTCCTCTGGAAAGCTGATAGTGCTTGACACATGGCAGGACAGAGAACATCAAGAACCTCAAAAAAATAAAGACTGGTGAAGGTAGACTGGCCAAACCACATTTAAAAATGTAAGAAAAAAGTCATAAGTATATAAAACAATAATTTTCCCTAGAATAGTAATGCTTAAATATTAAATGAGGGAAACAAAATAGAGAACCCAGAATCTGAACACAACATATGTTAAAGAAGTGATTTAAACACCCATGTGGCTTGGTCTGGGAGGAGCAATCTTGCATCTAACTCAGAAATTTCATGGCCTGACCAGCAACATCAATTTCCCCCAAAATGGGAACTACTGCCAAGGATCAGCTGACTGTGAATGTCCTAAAGGAAGAAGAGTTCAACATAACAAGATCACTGTTGTTGGGGTTGGTGCAGTTGCCATGGTATGTGATATCAGTATCTTAATGAAGGATTTGGCTGGTGAACTTGCCCTAGTTGATGTCTTAGAAGACAAACTAAAGGGAGAGATGATGATCTCCAATATGACAGCCTTCTCAAAACATCAAAAATTGTTTCTGGAAAAGACTATATTGTGATTGCAAACTCAAAGGTAGTTGTTGTTATGGCTGGGGCACATCAACAGGAGTGAGAAAGTTATCTTAATTTGGTCCAACATAATGTGAATATCTTTAAAATCATCATTTCCAATTTTGTTAAATATAGGTCTAATGGCAAACTGCTTACTGTTTCCAATCCAGTGGATATTTTGACATATGTGGCCAGGAAGCTAAATGGCTTTCTTAAAAGCTATGTCATTGGAAGTGATCGCAATCTAGATTCTGATTGTTTCCATTACCTAATGTTGGAGAGACTTGGTGTCTATTCTCCAAGGCGTCATAGATGGGTGTTTGGGGAACATAGAGACTCCAGTGCTCCTGTATGAAGTGATGTGAACTTTGCCAGCGTCTCTTGGAATAATCTTTATCTTGCTTTGGTAACTGGTGCTGATTCAGAGAATTGGGAAGATGTTCATAAACAGGTGGTTGAAAATGCTTATGAGGTGATCAAACAGAAGGGCTAAACTTCTTCAGTCACTGGCTTGTCTGTAACATATCTGGCTGAAAGGATTATGAAGAATCTTAGCAGAGTGCAACCAATTTGCAACTTGATTAGATGCCTATATTGCATTAGTGATGATTATGTCTTCCTTAGTGTCCCATTTATCTTACAGTAGAATGGCATTTCAGATTTGTAAATTTCAGAAGGTAAACTTGAGTCCAGAGGAGGAGGGTCATTTAAAGAAGAGTGCAGATACACTTTGGGGAATCCAGAAGGAGTTGCAATTGTAAAATCTCTTAATGTTCTGCCATTTTATTATCTAGAGAACATGATAATGGTTAATAAATTATGTATGATGTACTTTTCAAGTAGGTCAAAGCCTTTCTAGTTACTAAGTCAACATCAGAAATATAAAACCTATGAACACACATTGTGGAATAGTACATTGTTACTACTATTTGTTAAATGTTGTTGTTTATATGTAATGCTGGGTATTCCTTGTACAATATTGAAGTAGTTGCTGTCAAGCAGAGTTAATAACCCACAGGTACATAACTGCCAACCCTGTAGGTGCTATAGATTCCCATAGGTCCAGATGACATCATTCCTGGAAACAAAACACCATACAGTAATAATATTTGATTGATGCATTAATTACCTTTGGGTTTTTCTCCATTAGGGCTCTACAACATGGACATATGTATTACCTTCCCAGAGGACCTGATTGTGTGTGTGTGTGTGTGTGTGTACTTGTAAATTTCCATATAATAAAAAAGATCTATATATGTATAACAATGCAACCAATTCCTCAAATGTCATACTAACCCAAATACCAAATAAACAACAAAAAGCAATAAATAAAGAAAAAAAACCCACATAAGAAACATTGAGTAACAAAACCATTATTCAGTTAAAAACAAAAATTTAAACAAAATTTTTAAAATTTGATATTGGAAAAAATGGGATTGAGTGATTACCTCAGTGTATAACACAATAATTTCTCATCAGATCAACAATCTAAGCATAAAAAAAGAAGAAAAAAATGTCTTTTTCTCATTATCTTGATTCTGAGGGTGGGAACTGACTGTGAAATCAATGAAAATAACAACACCTATCATTTATATGGTGCTTTAAAGTGTTCAAAGAGCTTAAAGACATGCTTTCTCATTTGATCCTCACAAGTATATTGTGAGGTAGGTGCTATTACTATGCCTTTTTTTTTAATAGGTAAGGAAACTGAAGCTAAGACAAGTGACTTACCCCAGGGTTACACAACTAGTATCTAAAGCAATATCTGCACTTCAATCTTCCTGACTATAAGTTCCATATTCAATCCAATGGATCATCTAATTGCCACAAAAAGAAAGCAAGCTACTATGGGGAAGGAAAACCCTATGCCAATTTAACTGCCTTCGTGCAAAACCCTAGTCATTCTGCTCTAGAAATGAATTTGAGAATCAATGCTTGCCTGGGTTATATGGTTGGACTCTGCTTTTCAGAACTTTTTACTTTTGACTCATCTCACTGGAAAAGAAGAGGGTGAACTTTATGCCACAACACTTTCTAAGTTTGATTTTTTTCTGCTTCCAAAAGAAGGAAGAAATGCTAAGCCATGAAATTGTGATCTATGCCATTAGGCTGAATTTTTCTCAAGAAGAGAAGAGCAGTTAAACAAATTAGTAAATAATATATTATTTTGACACATTTAATGTGCAATTCCACTTTGATCTCGGGCAGTTTCTGCTGACCTAAACACATTCAAATTATTGAACATATGGAACTAAATCAGTGAAGAAAAGGTCTTCCTCTCTCCTGATTTGAGTATATATTTCAGCACAAAATCTTATGTGTCGGTAGGAATGGAACTATTTTGTACACAACTGGTTACACCAAGACAGAAGCCAGTGCAAAGAATATGACAGCCTGACTTTGGAACTCATTATAAATGTCAAAAAATGATCAAAGACTTTGTCTTTCCTTGTAACTTATATCCATTATATTTCAACTTAAGATTTTTCTTCTGTTCTGTAGGGGACTAAGAACTAGCCATCACCATTATGTACCTAAAGATATTTATGTCATTGCTTCTTTGTGGTTCCAGAGAAACTCAGGATCATCATTAATGTGTAACTCTTCCTTCTTCTACTCAGCCAAAATATGACAAAGTCATGAATCTGAAGAAATTCTAAGTTCTCTTGTCAGTGAGGGACAAAACCTTCTGGTTGAATCTCAGTTAATGGGTTGAGCAATAAGACCATAAAGGTTTTCTATCTGTTTCTATCTATATGCTTAATTCTGTTATTCATTTTGTTTTGTGCTTTGTTACAGGATAGAAAAAAATTTCAGGGAAAAGATATCCATTGAACCACATTTAGGTTCTTTGAAACTAGCCCCTAACTTCCCTTTTTTTTTTTTTAAAAAAAAAAAGCAAGACATCATCCTTCACCTAGTCACCCACATTTTAAACTTTATTCATGGCAAATTTTTCTTCTTCCTCATTCTGGATGTCCAAATAGTCACATAAAAAAATATACTATTGATTCAACCTTTCCAGTATCTCTCAAATTATTGCCTCTTTTCCTTGCCCTGTGCTAACACTCTCCTTGTAGTCTTTATTGACTCTTGCTACATTTCTACAATTGCTTTCTATCTATCTGATTTCTTCAACATTGGTATCTCCAACCTCTGGCCTACTATGCAAAATATCATTGCATTTAACATATCATCAATGGACTTAAAGTTGGATAGTATCTTAGAGATATTTATCTAATTTCTCCATCACTTGTTTAAGTCTAATCAATCAACAAAATAGTAAATCAAGTCCTAATTTTTAGTTTGTGTAAGGGTTATGGGATTTAAAGATCTTCCATGCCCCATTGGACTTGCTGACATAGCAGGAAGGGGCGGAGCAAGAGGAAGCGGAAGCCAAGCTGGAGTTCCTGCGGTGGCTAGCAGTGGCGGCGATAGCGGCAGCAGCAGCAGAGGCAGCGGCAGCGTGAAGCCCTTTTTGAGTCAGCCAGAATTTCTGCTAAGGACTCCTGCTGAGGACTGCCAGGGGCGGTGCTGCTGGGAGCACGCTTCCGGGACACTGGGTGGTTGCTGTGAGTGGAGAGAGGAGGACCTTTGCCTGAGGTAGCCTGTTCTGTTTTAAAGGCTTGAGAATGTGGGTGCTTTCTACTTTATCTACCTGTGCCAATTTCATAACTACTCTGATGACTTTCACTTTCTGGTTTTGGGACTCAGTCTTTTGGTATCTTGATAAATTTTCTAGCTTATTCCCCCATATGGCAAGCATGATGTATTTTGTGATGGATAATTATATCAGCATATCTTTAATTTCCATAGGCATTGTGAATATGGCATTGCTGATACAGTTTGCTGTTTTTTTAATTTTATATTTTAAAATTTTAATTTCTATTTCTGAATTCTCTCCCTGCCTCCACCCTACCTACTCACTGACAAAGCAAGAAAAACAATGCTTGTTATCTAATATGAAGTCATGCAAAGCATATTTTCACATTAGCCATGTTACAAAAAAACAAAACAAAAATAAAAATAAAATGAAGCAAAATCATCTTCAATTTGTACTCAGAGTTCATCAGTTCTTTCTCTGGAGGTGGATAGCATTTTTAATCACAAGTCCTTTGGAACTCTCTTGGATCATTTTGTTGATCAGTATAGCTGTCTTTCACAGTTGATTTTTGTTACTGTATTGCGATTATAGTGTACAACGTTCTAGTTCTGATCATTTCACTTTGTATAATAAGTTCATAAAGTCTTTACAGCCTTTTCTGAAAACATCTCCTTCAACATACCTTATATCACAATCATATACCTCAACTTGTTCAGCCATTCTTCAATTGATGGGCACCCCTTCAATTTCTAATTCTTTGCCACCACAAAAAGTACTATTTTAAGTATTTTTAAATGTATGACTCCTTTTATTTTTCTTTTAATCTGTTTGGGGAAAAGACCTAGTAGTGGTGTTGCTGTGTTGAAAGGTATGAAGAGTTTTATAGCCCTTTAGGCATACTTCTAAATTCTTCTCCAGAATGGTTTGGACCAGTTCACAGCTCCACCAACAAAGCATCAGTGTATCAGGATCACATCTTCTCCTGAATTTTGTCTCTCCTTTTCTGTCATCTTAGCTAATCTAATGAATGTGATATGGCACTCTAGAGTTTTCTTTATTTTGCATTTCTCAAATGATTTGGAGAATTTTTATATGGCTATTGATACTTCTGAAAACTGACTGTTCATTCACTTGGCCATTTACCACATAGGTAATGGTTCATTTTTTTTAAATTAAATTGGCTAAGTTCTCTAGATATTTGAGAAATGAAACTTTTATCAGAGAAATTCATAAAAATATTCTCAATTTCCTTCTTTTTTTTCCAATCTTGTCTGCATCAGTTTTGTTTGTGCAAAAAAAAATAACTTCATGTAATCAAAATAATGCATTTTACCTCCCATGATACTTTCTATTGTTTGGTCATAAACTCCTCCTTTAGCCATAGATCTAACAGGTAATTTTTTCCATGCTCCCCCAATTTGTTTGTGATGTCACCTCTTATGTTTAAATCATATGCTATATCACTTTGAGTTTATATTGGTATGCAGTAGGAGATGTTGATCTATGACTAGTTTCTGCCAAGTTTCCCAAGAGTTTTTGTCAAGTGGTAAGTTCTTTCCCCAATAACTTGGACCTTCAAATATATTAAATATTAAATTACTGTGATAATTTACTTATATATGTTGTATACCTAATCTATTACATTGATTAATCACTCTATTTCTTATTCAGCAGCAGATTTGGTTTTATGATTACAACTCTGTGCTATAGTTTGAGATCTGTTTGCCACTAGGCTGCTTTGCTTTTTGTTTTTTCATTGATTCCTTTGATATTCTTGAACTTTCATTAGTTTAGATTAATTTGGCTATTATTTTTCAATCTTTATAAAATAATTCTTTTGTAGTCTGATTGGTATACCACCGAATTAATTTCAGTGTGTTTGCCATTTGTGAAGGGTAAAGACTCATACAGAAAATTTAATAATAGGCTCTTTTTAAGCCAGATGGAGCTTAATCCAGTACATCCCTTGACAAAACAAGTTCCAAGAATAGCTTATAATGTACAGCTGACATGTACTATCAAACAGAGCCAGATCACGTAGAGACTTTACAGTGTGACTAAAGAGTTTGGGCTTTAAGCAATGGAGAGTCATTTAATGTTTTTTACTAGTGTAGTTCATCAGGAACACGAAAAGGTATAAAAGCAAGAATATTTGAATGTGTAGACAATAGATCTGGGTGTGAATCTAGGCTCTTACTTTTTGCCTCTAGAATCCAGGATAAATCCACTGACTTCTCTGGGCTGAAATGTCTTCATTTACAGAATAAATTTATGATTTCCATCCCAAGATGCAGTGCTAAAATTAAGGTGTTGACTGGAGCTTTTTCCGTGGTAGTAATATAAAGTAAAAGTAAAGGGATAGACCATGTTCCCTCTATCTGTTTGGAGACTATGTAGCCACCTTCTGTAACAGTAATATGTTTTTGCTTAATGAGATCTTTCTCATTCATTAGTAAGCCCATGTGACCTGCTTAAGTCACATGGAAGCCTAAGTCACATGACCTTGAGTCACATGGAAGCCTGTGTCACATGAGTCTATAGTGGGAGGAGCTTGTTGAAAGGGTGAAGCAGGAAGGGGTAGAGCAAGAAGGGTGAAACAGAGCTAAGAGGAAGTTGGTCAGAATAGTTAGAGCCGAGGGAGAGACAGGAAGCAGTCAGTGAGTTGTGAGTGTTCCTTTGTGGGAAGGCCTTAGCAAGGAAAAGTCTTGGGGATGGTGGTGCCATTGTTATTGTGTTTAAATTTCTTTGTTGCTTTGATGGATTTGACTTTTTGGGGTTGGGATTCAGCTTTCAGGTATTTGAATAAATGTTTTGGTTCTATCTTCCACATAGAGAGTCGGTTATATTTTGTGATTCAGAATTATACCAGCATAGTCATAGCTGCTGTAAGTGCTGTGAACATCACATTGGCACTATACCTTCCTACAGGGGTGGAAAAGGGTAGACTCAGAAGCAGGGTGAGAGAAGCAGGATTCCTAGCTATATTTATGTATCACAGTTGACTTCAGACTGTCCCTCCCTCTAGTCAAATCACCTTCAAATTTCTGAAATGAGTTGGTTACAAGAGAGAACAATATAAACTTATCCCCACTACTGAGGTGGTGGGGAAACAAGTTAAATTTATATCCTAGTAATGGCTAGACTCAAGTGTCATTTTGTTGTGTAAAGAACAGGTCATTATCTGAAATCTCATGTTTTTTCTAATGAAATCTTTTAAAGCCTTTTTCATGGTTTAGTTACTACCTTGTATTCAGTTTTGGAAAAGGTCTCTGAATTCTTTCACCTCTATAACTTAATTATGCCTCCTACGAAGAATAAATCAGTTAAAATTTCCCTTTTCCCCCATTTTGAGGTAACTTTATTAAAAGTTACTTCTTCGATAAAGAGCCCCAATGCTGTAGTAAGTATCTTTATGATTCAAAGAGGAGTTCAGCAAAGCACTCTAAGCCCTATCAGCCAAAGCACTTTAGGAATAAGTGTCAAGCTGATAAAATTGCCTTAAGTTTTGGATGAATTAAGGGTAGACACACATAATTTCAGATTACAGTCTTACCATAAATTCCCAACCCTTTTAGTGTTCTCAGTGGACAAGATCAGAGGGCAGTGACAAGTAGCTACTTTAAATACAAGACTTTCCATTCTCATTATATGTCCCTTTAACAGGCTTCAGCAATGGAATGAATGAGGATGGTTCCTAGCAGATACTGACTCCCCTCACAAGTGTTTATTCCAAGTATAATGCTTTGCATTTATCACTTTCTAAACCTAACATTGCTGTGCTTCTCACTGAGGTCCCTGGAGGGAAATTTAAAGTTATCAAATATACATGTACATTTTTTTAACAGAGTCAAGAGAAATATGTAATTATCACACCATTAGCAGCAGACCTCTATGAGTATGCTATAAGAAAAGCTACTCTCCCTAGTTTCACAGGATAGCACCTCTTTACTTCTATGGTTTATGTGTTCAAAAGATAAATTTTTAATGATGATAGAGGTGTCATTTTTATTGTAAAAAAGTGAGGCTTCAGAATAAAGTTGAATAATAGGATTAAATAAGAACAGGTTCTCCAAACTGTCCCTGTTCCCAGTCTGTGTTAATTACCTTCACCAGAATTCTAGCCACCCAGCCTCAAAGCAGACAAATGAAGGCAATGAAAATTAATTCATTCCCTCAGATAATGCTGTTAGAAAATGAATCATCCATCCACTTAGGCCTGGAAGGAATCTTGAATGTCCTATAGCCCAACCACGTTATTTTACAGTTGAGGAAACACAGATAGTAAATGGGCAGCACCAAGACCTGAATTCAGGTTCTCTAACTCCAAACCCAATGATCTTTTTCTGTACCATTAACTACCTTGGACAAAGTATTTAATACCTCTGGGCCTAAATTCCCTCATTTTTAAAATAAAAAAAATTGGGATAGTTAATGTCTTGCAAAGTTCTAAAAGCTTCTATATTTGGTATATATCTTTCTACAGTGTGACATTGCTCTCTGCAACCATAGATAGCCATTTAAATAGATACCAGAATTGGCCATATTGCATACATTTATTTTCCCATCCAAACAGACCATTATTGTTTGTTTTTTTCCTACAAAATCTTTACCTCCCTGGCTATATTTTTCTTGTTCTATAGGACCCAGTTTGTAAGTCACACAATCTGTATTTTTCTAGAATCCCTTGATTAGATAAATTTTTGGTGGTATTGTATCACTCCTGACCTTGTCTAGAACTCCTTTGTCTTGGAATAAAACAGAAAGATTACACATATTGTTACTTCCATCTCACACTAATGACAAAATGCTTGTCTGAAGAGTCTAAGATTCATTTTTAATTCCACCACCACCATAATACATACAAGAACATGCATGCAAGAGGATATGAGGTGAACTCAGACACACCCTAATGTCTTTCCAAAAAGGGGATGTTGTGTTTTATTTTACTTATGTGATAGGCTCAGTTTTAAAGTATTGATTTTTTTTAATGATGCGATAAGAGCCAAATTACATAAATAGAAATTTCATAGAATTTCTTTGTTTACACACAATATGTATCCCACCTACCCCCACTAAGCCATATTTATATCATTCCTCCCCTTCCTCCACAGCTACTATTCTAGAAAATTCTTTGACTTACATAAGTGGCCACATCTGGAGTGCCAGATTTATATATATATATGTATATATGTATATATATATATAAAACAGAAATAGCCTAAAAATTTACTTCGGGCTTTATATCATATTTTATCACTTCCAGTCCTAAAATATGGATTATCCCATTATTGAGATTTTTAAATGAATCAAGCAAATGAAGGTTTTGACCATTAATGCAAATAACTCAGACATCTCATTTAGAATGCACATGAAGATATTGCACTGGATAATGATCAAGAGAAACAGACTAATCTCTTAATTCTCTTCAGTTACTATTCAAAGTCATTAAACATTCCATAGAATAGATAATAAAGAATTTGGTCAGTGCAATTAGTATGAAAAGTATAGAGGATTGCAATATAACCCCTTTCAAATAGTATCATTTTGTTTTTAACCACTGTTTCTTCTCCCTGAATAATTCAGCAAACAAAGGTTATACTGGCCCAACATTTACTGTTTTTAAAAACATTAGTTAGCTTTATGCCTCTTTCTGAATCGCTTGTTAGTGAATGTTGCTGAATCTTGAAAATATCACTTAGTGGGTCAGTAAATAGAATGTTTAATGACTTTAAATAGTAACTGACCAGAATATAGTATTTACTAAAAAGAGATTCAGAAATAGGCATAGAGGTAGCCAATGTTATTTTCCAGTTAAGCATTCTATGTCTTATCAGATACTACTGACAATTGACAGAATATTTTTTAACCAGATAAATGATATCCTTGACATTTTCAAAACTGACAGATTGACAAAACCTATTAGTTTTGATGGCACATCTACTATGTTTGGATATACTGGAGGAATTAAGTGAAATGTAAAGAAAGACATAGTAAAATAGTCTTATGTATGTTTCTATGAAAACTGTTGTTCAAATTTTATCCTAATGGATGATTACGTACATTTGTGGGATATTGGTTTTATTTTTTTGAGTTAGACTTTTTTGTGCCTTCATAGAAAAGGAATAGAAGTGGAGATCTCATAATAGAATCCTTTAGGCCTTCACAGAATGGGAAACATGCAGGAATGGAGATTTCAGTGAAGAATACCAATAGAAGACTGACGATTCTGTCACATGTAGGAGAGGCATTGAAAATAAGGACAGGGGAATTAGGCATAAAAAGAGAATGATAAATATAACAGAATAGCATGGAGGGAAATACACAGAAATTATGCATGTGAAAGGGAATGGAATGAACTCACCATTAAGAGGTCAAGGGACTGCAAGGAGAGTGTAAAGTTGAAATGATTTACCAAAGGTCAAGATGGGTAAGGGAGAAGAGTGTAGCTAGTGCAGGGGTGATGGTCTGGGAAAGAACTGAGGGGTTGAGGAATTGGAGGTCAAGCTAAGAATAAAGAACAGTGTTTGAGCTCACAGGGCAGAGGGAGAAATGGAATGACAATAGACTATGATCAAATAAGGGAAATTCAAAGTTCATGAACATAGGGTTGGTGCTTTTGTAGGTGATGACAATATCAACAATGGAATGACCATTTTTGTGTGTGGCAGCATAAGGTGGAGAGGTAGGTCTTATGTAATGAGTAAGTTAAGATTACAACAATCACCTTCACTGATGAATGACTTGATGAAAATGCTCAAAATTTGAGAGAAAACTGCAATGCAGAAAATAATAAGCTTAGATATCAGTAACTATGATATGAGAATCATAGCCAACAAACTTAAAGCTTCTTTCAATGAGCTGTACCCTGAAGTCATATTTTTTTCGGTAGTAGAATGGTTTGGTTCTTCATGGTAGCACTATGAATACCACCAGACAATGGTTTATTGGTTCAATGAATCAGGTCAGATCTTCCAATTTTCTAGGAATTGTACAAGTGTTTATTTTAATGGTAGTTTTTTTTCCCAATTGTATGTCAAGACAATTTTAAAAATAAATTTAAATATAATTTTTCTCAAATACACCTTAAGAAAAATTTTAATACGATCTTGAGTTCTAAATTTTTCTCCTTCGCCTCTTTCCTCTCCCTCTTCTGAAAATGGTAAGCAGCTTGATATTGTGTATACATGTGCTATCACGTAAAATATATTTCCATATTCATCACAGTTTTGGGAGAAGAAAAAGATCAAAAGGAAACAAAACCACGAAAAAGAATAAAGTAAGTAGGAAAAAAAATAGGCTTTGATCTGCATTCTGAGTCCATCTGCTCTTTATCTCGATACAGATAGCATTTTCCTTCATGAGTCTTTTGTACTTGTCTTGTATCATTGTGTTGCTGAGAACTGAGTCATTTATATTTGATCATGATTCAACATTGCTGACAGTGTGTACAATATTTTCTTGGTTCTGCTCATTCCACTTTGCAAAAATTCATACAAGTTTTTTTCAGGCTTTTCTGAAATCTCCCTGTTCATTCTTGCACAATAGTATTCCACTACAGTCATATTTTACAAATTGTTCAGCCATTCCCCAATTGATGGGTATCGCCTCAATTTCCAATATTTTGCCACCACAAAAAGGACTGCTATAAATATTTTTGTACATATAGGTTCTTTTCCTTTGTTTATAAGCTGTTTGGGATATAGACCTAGTAGCGGAATTGCTAGATCAAAGAGTATACAGAGTTTGGGTGCCCTTTGGGCATAGTTTCAAATTGTTCTCCAGAGTGGTTGGATCAGTTCACATCTCCACCAACAGTGCATTAATGTCCTAATTTACCCATATCTTTTCCAACATTTACCATTTTCCTTTTTTGCCACATAAATCAATCTGATTGGTATGGGTGGTATTTCAGAGTTATTCTAATGTGAATTTCTCTAATCAAAAGTGAGTTAGAGTGCTTCTTCATATGCCCATATAGATGTCTTTAAATTTTTCATCTGGAAACTTTCCATTCATATCCTTTGACCACTTATCAATTGAGGAATGGCTTGTATTTTCATATATTTGACTCAGTTCTCTATATATTTGAGAAATTAGGCCTTTATCAGATATACTTCTTATAAAGATTGTTTCCCAGTTTTCTGCTTTTCTTCTAATCTTGGTTGCATTGGTTTTGTTTATTCAAAGGCTTTTCAATTTAAAATGATCAAAATTATTTTTTCTACATTTTGAAATGCTCTCTATCACTTGTTTGGTCATGAATTCTTCACCTCCCCATAGATCTGATGGGTAGACTATTCCTTGCTCTTTTAGTTTGATTGCTTCATTGTCTTGGTACCTGACAGAAAGATGTAATTTTCTTTCTTTTCACTTTTAATTTGGTCTATTTTTTGCTTTTACTTTGTCTAAGATCTGGATTGCTAACCATGTTTGGTTTTTGCTGTTGTTGTTGTTTCTTTGTTTTACTTCAACTAAAACAATAGATTTTGCTCCAGTCCCTTACCTTTATCCTATGTGTGCCTCTCTGCTTCAGGTATGTTTCTTGTAAGCAACATATTGCAGAATTCTGATTTTTGATCTACTCTGTTTCCATTTTATGGGAGACATCATCCCATTCACATTCACAGTTATGATTAATACCTATGTATTTCTCTCTGTCCTACTCTTCCTCCTGTTTGTCTTCTCTCTCCTTTTACCCTTCCCCACCTCATCAGTGTTTTGCTTCAATCTACCACTTCCCCTGATTTGCCAACCCTATGTCAGTCCCTACCAAACCCACCCTTTACTTAATCTCATTCCCTCCTACTTCCCTTTGGGGTAAGATAGATTTCTATATTCAACTGCTATTTTGTACATATGTACATGTATGATTGTGTATATTATTCCCTTTTTGAGTCAATATTGATTAGAGTAAAATTCAAGCAATACTCATAACCTACCTACCCATTTTCCCCTCCACTATAATAGATCTTTTGCACTTCTTCATGTGAATGATTTACCCCATTCTGCTTCTCTTTTCCTTCTGCACCCATTATACTTTTTTTGTCCCTTAATTATTTTTATGTCATTCCCTCAAATTCACCTTGTACTCATCCCCTCCATCTATGTATATTCCATCTAGCTGTACAATTAGCAATACAATTTTGAAGAAGTGTAATTATTATCTTCCCATGTAAGGGTGTAAACAGTTCAACTCCATTGAATTCCTTACATTTTCTTTTCCCTTTTTACCTGTTTATGCTTCTCTTGGGTCTTGATATGGGAAATAACTTTTTGGTTTAATCCTGGTCTGCTCCTTATGAAAGTTTGAAATCCTATTTCATTGAAAGACTATTTTTCTCCCTTGATGTATTATATTTAATTTTGCTGGATGAGCAAGTGATTTTATTTGTAGTCCTAGATTCTTTGGCTTCTGAAATATCATGTTCCATGACCTCTGATCCTTTGAGGTTGCAGCTGCCAAGTACTGTGTAATCCTGATTGTGGCTCCATGATATTTGAATTGTTTCTTTCTGGCCATTTGTAGTATTTTTCCTTGTTCCGATGCTCTGGAATTTGGTTATAATGTTACTTGGAGTTTTTGTTTTGGGATCTTTTTCCTGAGGTGATTGGTAGATTCTTTAAATGCCTATATTGTCCCCTGGTTGCAGGACATCAGGGCAATTTTCCTTGACAATTTCTTGAAAGAGGCTGTCCCAGTCCTCCTTTTGATTATGACATTCATAAAATCCAGTGATTTTGATATTGTCTCTCCTGGACCTATTTTTAGGGTTAATTGTTTTTCCCTGAGGTATTTTACATTTTCTTCCATTTTTTTTCATTCTTTTGAACTTGTTTGATTGATTCTTGATGTCCCATAGAGTCATTAGCTTCCACTTCCCCAGTTCTAACATTTGGGTTTTGTTTTTTTTTTTCCCCTCAACTAAACTTTGTACTTACTTTTCCATTTGACCAATCATATTCTTTAAGGATTTGTTTTCTTCAATGGATTTTTGTTCCTCCTTTTCCATTTGTCCATTTCTACTTTTTAAGAGGTTGTTTTCTTTTTCCAAAGTGTTGGCTCTTTTTTTCACAATTCTCTTGTATCATTCTCATTTCTTTTCCCAATTTTTCTTGTACCTCTCTTATATGATTTTTGAACTTCTTCTTTACCTCTTCCATGAGTTCTTTCCGAGATTGAGGCCACTTCCTGTTTTTCTTTGGAATTTTGCCCATGGGTCTTTTGACATTGTTGTCCTTTTCTGAGGTTGTGTCTTGGTCTTGCCTGTCACCATAATACCTTTCTATGGTCAGATTCTTTTGTTTTTTATTTGTTTGTTTTTCTGCTCATCTTTTTTCATCCTTTTTCTTTTCATTTAAATTTAAATCCTGCAACCAAGATGGAAGGGGAACTGTCTCAGGCTTCTTATGCCAGTAACTGTAGGCACTAGTTATTTACCTGTTGCTGCACTTATGTTCTCCTGAGGCCTATGGGGTACCCTCATGTCTGATACTGTATTGAAGGATTGAGGAGGGGTTGGCTGGTGCTGTTGGTGAGGTGGTAGGGTTCTTTAGCTTACTGGTGCTGAGCTGGTGTTCTAGTAGTGTTGTCTGGCATGCGCTGAGGCTGATGGGAGGGGGTGTTTCTGAGTTTCCCTGGGGCTACAGTGAAGCATATGGTGGGCTGTATGCTGGAGATTTTCTCTTTACCCAGGTGTATGCTGAGGCATGTGGAGTCTGGCTGATGGAGGATGCCTTTTTGCCTAGGGTTATGTGAAGCATGTGGCTGGGGCCCTGTGCTGGCAGCTGCCTGTTTGCTCAAGGACTTCTAGTGTTGGTAGTTACCTGTTTGCCTGGGGCTACACTGCAGCACATAGAGTCTGCTCATTCTAGGTTGCCTCTTTGCCCTGGGCTATTCTGAAGCACATGGCAGTTCTGAGAGCTAAAGTCTACCCATTCCCCTGGCTATGCAAGAGAATATGTGTGTGTGGGGGGGGAGAGGGTCCTGGTGTTGGCATTTGCCTACTTGATAGCACTGGGGCTCTGGATCTCCTACTGGTTTGCTGAGCTGGGGCTTATTGCTGGCTTTCCAGGACACTTCCTATCCTTGACTGTGTACCTCTTTTACCTAAGAGAGATAGACCTTTCTTGCTAATCTTCCAAGTTTCTTGGGCTAAAAGATTGTCCACACCACCACCATATTTTGGGTGGTTCTGCTGTTCCAGGATTTGGTCCCCCCCCTCCAGCATTTAATTTTCATTTAAAGTTTCCAATATTAATTTCCACATGATTTTGAGTTCCAAATTTCTCCCCATCTCTCCCCTACCCCCACCCCAAGATGGCAAACATACTGATTACCCTTCCTCCAGCCTGCCCTCTCTTCCATCCCCTCCTATTACTTCCCACTGACCCCCTTCCTCTTTACTTTCTTGTAAGCCAAGATAGATTTATACACCTTATTGCGTGTATATCTTATTTTCCAGTTGAATGTAAAAACAATTTTTAACATTTATTTTTAAAACTTTAAAGTTCCAAATTCTTTCCCTTCTTCCCTTTACACACATCCCCATTGAGAAGACAAGCAATTATACATGTGTAGTTATGCAAAACATTTCCATAGTAGTCATATTGTGAAAGACTAACCATATTTTTCGTCATCCTATCCTGCCCTTCATTTATTCTATTTTCTCCTTTTATCCTGTACCTTTTCAAAAGTATTTGCTTCTGACTATCCCCTAACCTAATCTTCCCTACCTTCTATGATCCACCTTATCCCCTTCCCCCCTACTTTCCTGTAGGGTAAGATATCCAATTGAGTGTATATGTTATTCCCTCCTTGAGCCAAATCCAGTGAGAATAAGGTTGACTCATTCCCTTTCATCTCCCTGCTCTTCCCCTCCATTGTAACAACTTCCTCTTGCCTCTTTTATGTGAGATGATTTACCCTATTCTATCTCTCCCTTTCTCCTCCCAATATATTCCTCTCTCACCCCTTAATTTTATTTTAGATATCATCCCTTCATATTCAACTCACCCTGTTCTCTGTGTGTGTGTATATATATATATATATGTATATACACACACACACATACATACATGCATGCATACATATGTATAGATAGATAGATTCCTCTTCAACTACCCTAATACTGAGATATCATCTTTCCATGTAAGAATGTTAACAGTTCGGTTTTAATAATTCCCTCAAGATTTCTCTTTCCTGTTTACCTTTTCATGCTTCTCTTGATTCTTGCATTTGAAAGTCAAATTTTCTGTTCAGCTGTTATCTTTTCATCAAAAATGCTTGAAAGATCTTTGTTTCATTGACTTTTATTCATATTTTCCCCTGAAGTAGTATACTCAGTTTTGCTGGATAGGTGATTCTTGGCTTTAATCATAGCTTTTTTGACCTCCAGAATATCATATTCCAAGCCCTCTGATCCCTTAATGTAGAAGCTGCTAGATCTTGTGTTATCCTGATTGTTTTGTTTTGTTTCCCCAATACTTGAATTGTTTCTCTCTACCTGATTGTAATATTTTTCCCTTGTCCTGGGAAGTCTGGAATTTGGCTACAATATTCTTAGGAGTTTTCTTTTGGGGATATGTTTCAAGAGGCAATCAGTGGATTCTTTCAATTTCTATTTTACTCTCTGGTTCTAGAATATCAGGGCAGTTTCTGTTGATAATTTCTTGAAAGAAGATGTCTAGGCTATTTTTTTTATCATGACTTTCAGGTAGTCTAATAATTTTTTAAATGATCTCTCCTGGACCTGTTTTCCAGGTCAATGGTTTTTCCAATGAGATATTTAACATTGACATCTATTTTTTCATCCTTTGGGTTCTGTTTTATAATATCTTGTTTTCTCATAAAGTCATTAGCTTCCATTTGCTTCATTTTAATTTGGAAGCAATTATTTTCTTCAATGAGCTCGTGGACCTCCGCTTCCATTTGACCAATTCTGCTTTTTAAGGCATTCTTCTCTTTATTGGCTTTATGGACCTCTTTTGCCATTGGGTTAGTCTATTTTTAAGGTGTTATTTTCTTCAGGGTTTGGGGGATCCGGTATCCTTTAGCAAGCTGTTGACTCATTTTTCCTGATTTTCTTACATCACTCTCATTTCTCTTCCCAATTTTTCTTCCACTTTTCTTCCTTCATTTTCAAAATCTTTTTTTGAGTTCCTCCATAGCCTGTGATCAATTTATATTTTTCTTCCAGGCTTTTGATGCAGGAGTTTTGGCTTTGTTGTCTTCTTCTGCTTGTATGTTTTTATCACCAAAGAAAGATTCTATAGTCTTATTTTTTCCTTCTCTTTGCTCATTTCCCCAGGCAATTACTTGACATTTGAGCTCTTTGCCAAAGTAGGAGTCTGCTTCCAGGGTGGAGAGTGCTTTGTCCTAAGTTTCTGGGTTTTGTTCTGCTGTTGTCAGACCTACTTCTTGATACCTGTAAATTTTCAGTTCTTCTAAGGTGATATGATCACATGAGGGGTGTTTATTCCTCTCCTACCCTATTGTCTAGTCTGTGAGTGATCAGAAGTACTCTTTTCTTCCTCAGAACTGTTAGTAGAACTCCATCTCCACAGCTTCCACAAGCTCTGCCACACCAGCAATCCTCCTCATGCTAGGACTGCCACTGAAGACTGCAACCCAGATGCAAGCAGGGAAAAGCAGAAGAATCTTGCCTCAGAGGCAACAAAGAGATCTCTGCAATTGCCCTCTGATCAGCTGAATTATCCCCCCACAATCTTTGGTCCTGGAGCTCTGGAAGCAGCTGCCACTGCTGCCACTGCCACCACAGCCACCTCTACTTCCCTGGGACTGGGGCCAAACCATGATATTCTCGCCCAGGTCCAGCAGAGCTTCTGCAATGACATTCTATGTTGTCTTTGGTCCTTGTGCATTGGGAAATCTGGAAACCACCACAGATGCCAGTGATTCAGTCCCCTAAGCCCTGTTCCTGCCTAGTACATGCAGGTGCAGCCCATGTGGAACTGCCCTTTACTCACAACCCAGTGTGATATATCTTTCCTGTCAGCCTGCCAGGCTGTCTTCAGCTGGAGGTGTGTTTCACTCTGTTATTTTGGGGTTCTGTAGCTCTAGAGTTTGTTTAGGGTCACTATTTTCAGGTATTTGTAGGTGTTTGGGGGAAAGAGCTTAAGCAATTTCCTGCTTTTATTGTTGAGTAAAGTCATTTTTTTTTTACCTTTTGGAGGGCAATTGGGGTTAAGTAACTTGCCCAAGGTTACATGGCTAGTTTTATTGTGTGGGTATTAAGTGTCTGAGGCCAGAACCGAACTCGGGTCCTCGGGACTCCGAGGCCAGCCCTTTACTCACTGCGCCACCTAGCCGCCCCAAGTAATATCATCTTGACTCCACCCTACCCTGGCCCCAGGATTTGTTTTGAGGCACTATTTTATGGTTGTTTGAAGTTTAAAATGGGAGAGGTATGGTTACTTACTTCTTACTCTACCATCTTGGCCCCTAGAAGTAGATATTTAGGATATGTACAATTGTACTCAGTGCTTTTTAGTCTTACATGTAGTGAGCTGCATGGCTGAAGGAATATCTGTGAAACTTGCACATGCAAAATAAACACTTACAAGTATAATGCTTAATTCACTTCTAGGTGCAGAGCCAAGGTAACCCGGTAGAAGAAGCACTGTCATAAAGGTCTTCTGACATTTCCTTCCAAAGTACTTTAAAATAACCCCTCAAATAAAATTGTGTAGTGGAAGAATCAACAATAAGTCAGACTGTTATATGTTTTCTGCATCAGATAACTTAGGAGGTCAAAAGGAGAGGTTTGTGGCACTGTGGTGGAGGGACTGGCCAAAGCACACATGGTGGAAACATCAGCTATGGAACTTGGATGCAGGAGTGACAGGAACAGGAGCCCTTTCAAGAATGATCAAGTCATTTAAGGGCAGATGGTAAATGATGAGAAAGTGGTTACCATTTCCTACACCCACCTCTGGATAATAGTTTCATGGTAGATAAGAAAACTTGCATTTGCAACAGAACAGGGGCCCTGATAATTAGTATCATGTTTAATCTTAAGAGAATAAGGACTTGATGAACAGTGTTGCTTGTGTTTACAAGGGAGCAGGATCCCTGACTGGTTAAAGACCAAAGTCCCAGACAGAAAAAAAAAAACATTAACCACTCCTCTCCTTAGATTATCCCTCCTTGGAAGCATTGAGAACTTCCAAACCCCCAGAACTAGTTCTGAAATTTGAAATGCTAAAAATTCTGAAGCTTGGGACATCCCCTCACTTAACCCCTGCCATGAGAACAAAGCACATCTTTAAGATAGAGTTCAAAGTTAAGAAATAGAATGGAAAAAATGAGAACAACAACAAAAAGAACCCCAATCTAAAAAGCTGGTGTGTTGACAGGAAAGATCAAGACACACGTTCAGAAGAAGAGAATACTGTGATAACAGCTACAAGCAAAGCTTCAAAAATGTGAATTTTAAAAAGTGCAACAATTCTTAGAAGAGAAAAATAAGATTTTCAAAATTAAATAAGAGTGGTAGAGAAAAAATTTGAAAAGAAATGAGAGCAATGCAAGAAAATTATGAAAAGACAATTAGCAGGTTGGTAAAATAGGCACAGAAACACTGAAGAAAATAACACCTTAAAAAAAGAATTAGCCAAATAGTAAAAGAGTTACTAAACTTCACTAATGAAAATAGTACCAATAGAATTGGCTAAATGGAAGCTAGTGATTGCATGAGGCATCAAGAACAATAAAAAAATCAGAATCATGAAGAAAATATTACTATCTCATTAGAAAAGTGACTGATGTGGAAAATAGATTGAGAAATAATTTAATAATTACTTGGTCACTTAGGGGTGACTAGGTGGTACAGTGAATAGAGCACTGGCCCTGGAGTCAGGAGGACCTGAGTTCAGATCTGGCCTCAGACACTTGACACACTTACTAGCCATGTGACTTTGGGCAAGTCATTTAACCCCAATTGCCTCTGAAAAAGCAAAAACAAAGAATTACTGGGTCACCTGAAAGCCATGATCAAAGGAAGAGCCTCAACATCATATTTCAAGAAATTATTAAAGAAAACTGTGCCAATATCCTAGCACCTGAGGGAAAAAAATAGGAATTGAAAGTATCCGCTCAACACTTCCTGAAAAAAATACCCAAATGAAAACTCTCAGGAATATCATTTCAAATTCCAGACCTCCTAGGTCAGAGAAAAAAAAATACATCAAGCAGCCAGAAAGAAACCATTCAAATATGACCGAGTCACAGTTGATATCATGCAAAGTTATGATCATAGGAGCTAATAAGTTGAGAAACAGACTTAGAATATCACATTGATCAAGACAAAGAGCTAAAATAATGTGTCCAGCAAAAAATATATATTATCCTAATGGAAAAAAAAATGGACACTTAGTGAAACAGAGGACTTTCCAACATTCCTGATAAAAAGATCAGAGATGAATAGAAAATTTGATTTTCTTTTTTCTTTTTTTTTATTTTGCCTTTTGGAGGGCAATTGGGGTTAAGTAACTTGCCCAAGGTTACATGGCTAGTTTTTTTGTGTGGGTGTTGTCTGAGGCCAGAACCAAACTCAGGGGCCAGCACTTTATTCACTGCACCACCTAGTTGCCCCAGAAAATTTGATTTTCAAATACAAAACTCAAGAGAAGCATAAAAAGGTAAACATGAAAGAGAAATCATAAAGTACTCTATAAGGTTAAATTGTTTATATTTCTATGTGGGAATACAATACATGAAACTTATAAGAACATTATCTTTAGAACAGTTGGAAGGAGTCTTCATATAAGCTGATTATCACCACATGATTTCAAAAAAAATGAATGGATGAGAAAAAGGAATGTACTGCAAGAAGCAAAATAGAGAGGAATAAGGAGGAGAATCATCAAAGAAAAGAAGCACTCAGGGAAGAGTTTTTACAATGGAGGGGAAAATGGGGAGAGGGTGTTTCCAAACATTAGAGGAGCAATGAATCCCAACACTATATAAACTGCTTGAAAAAAAAATAGGAAAAGAAGGAGTCCTACCAAATTCCTTTCATAACAAATAATAGTTTTGATACCTAAAGCAAAGAGAGCAAAACCAGAGAAAGAAAACTAGACAAAGTTCTCTCATGAATATTGATGCTAAATTTTTAAATAAATTAGCAGCAAGTAGATTACAGCAATATATCACAAAGATCATACACTAAGACTAGGTAGAATTTATACCAGAAATTAAGGACTAGTTCAATATTTGAAAAACTATGAGCATAATTGATCATATCAATAACAAAAACAACAAAAATCTTTTGGCCATATTAATAGATGAGGAAAGAGCTTTTGAAAAAATACAGGACCCCTTTTTTATTAAAAAGAGCAGAAAGTATAAGAATAAAGTGAACCTTTCTTAAAATTATAAGTTATATCTAACTCAAACCAAAAGCAAGCACTATTTATATTGGGGATAAACTATATGCCTTCCCAGTAGGATCACAGATGAAGCAAGGATGCCCATGATCACCACTGTTATTCAATATTGTACTGGCAATGCTAGCTATAACAATAAGACCAACAAAAAAGGAAACTGATTGAATGAAAATAAGACATGAGGAAACAAAACGATAGTTTTGTGATATTATACTTAGGGAATCCAAAAGAATTAAATAATAAGCTGGTTGAAACAGTTAACAATGTCAACAAAGTTACAAACTATAAAATAACCTATATAAATCATGAGAATTTCTTCATATTAACAACAAAATCCAGGGGGAAAAATAGAAAGAGAACTGCTATAAAAAATAACTGTAGACAATATAAATTACTTTAAATTCAACCTTCCAATGGAGGTAGAAAACCCACAGACTATATGAAAACAATTACAAAAAACTTTTTTTTTTAAGCAATCGAGGTTAAGTAACTTACTCAAGGTTATACTGCCAGTTATTTCTGGGTGTGGTACTAATTATCTGAGCCCGGATTTGATCCCCAAGTTATCCCGACACTGGAGCCCATGTTCTTACTCGCTGAGCCACCTGGCCTCCCCTAAGCAACTGGGGTTAAGTAACTTGCTCAAGGTTATACAGCCAGGTGTTTCTGGGTGGGTAATAAGTGTCTGAGCTCAGATTCGATTCACATGTCATCCCAACACTGGAGCCAGTGCTCTTACTCTCTATGCTACCTGGCTGCCCCCAAAACACTTTTTGTACAAATAAAGATAAATTAAACACTTGGAGTAATATTAATACCTCATGAGTAGGTTTAGCTAATACAATAAAAATGACAATTCTACCTAAACTAATTTGCTTATTTGTTGTTACACCAATATAACTACCAAAAATTATTATTATAGAGATATTAAAAAAAATAAAATTCATTTGGAAGAAGAAAAGGTCAGGAATACTAAGGAATTCAATGAAAAAAACATAAAGATGGGCTAGCAGTATTTTTAACTATGTTATAGATTTTAAATTATATTACAGAGCAGTAATCATCAAAATTATCTGGTACTGCCTAAGAAATAGAGTGTAGGATAGGTTAGGTACACAATACACAATAGAAAATGATCATAGTTATCCATAGTTTCAGATAAATCCAAAAACCCAAAATTGGGGGACAAGAAGTTAACATGTGAAAAAAAAAATGCTGGGAAAGTTGGAAAGTCTGGAAAAAAAAACTAGACAGAGTTCAACATCTCACACTGTTTACCAAAATAAGGTAAAAATTGGTAAATTATCTGGACATAAAGGGAAATATCATAAGTATATCAGGGAAGAAGGGAAAAATTTACATGGCAGATCTTTGAATAAGGGACGAGATTATGAACAAACAAGAGAGAGGATCACAAGAATTAAAATAAAAAATTTTAATTCCATGAAATAAAAAAAAATTTTATGCAACCAAACTGATGCAGTCAAAGTTAGAAGAAAAACAGGAAACTTGGGGGAAAATTTTATAGCAAATATCTGTTATAAAGGCCTCATTTCTCAAATATAGGGAACTGAGCCAAATTTATAAAAAAAATAAGCTCCATTCCTCAAATAGTAAATAGTCAAATGACGTGAATCAGCATTTTTCATAAGAAATCAAAGCTACATATAGTCATATGAAAAAAATTCTCTAAATAACTATCAATTAGAGAATTGCAAATTAAAAGAACTCTGAAATACCATCCCATCTATCCTAGATTGGCTAATGAGACAGAAAAGGAAAATGACATATGCTGGAAGGGATATGGAAAAATAAGGATGCTAATGCACTATTGTTGGAATTGCAAACTAATCTGAGCATTTTGTAGGAAAAATTTTGAGTTAGTCACAAAAGGATCTAAGACTCTGTATACTTTTTGACCCAGCAATACCACTACTAAGTCTGTATCTCAAGGATCAAAGAAAAAGGAAAAGGACCTATATGTACAAAAAATATAGTAGCTCTTTTTGTTGCAGCAAAGAGTTGGAAATCAGTGAAATGCCTGTCAACTGGGAAATAACTGAACAAGTTATGATATTTGATTGTGATAGAATACTATTGTGCTATAAGAACTGATAAGCAGTATGGTTTCAGAAAAACTAGGAAAGTGTTATATGAAGTGATGCAAAGTGAGAAGAATCTGAAGAAACTTGTATAGAGTAATAGCAATATTGTAAGGAAGATCAACTGTGAAAGCCCTAACTATTCTGACCAATTCAATGATCCAAGATAATTCCAAAGTACCTATGATTAAAAATTCTATTACTCTCTAGAAAAAGATCAACTCTGAGTAAAAATTAAAGAATACTTTTTTATTATTTTCCATATTTTTCTTGCTTTTTAATCTTTTTTTTGCAACATGGCTAATATGGAAATATGTTTTGTGTGATTTCACATATACAATTGATATCATATTGCCTGTCTCCTTAATTGGAATTTAAATTGTTTAATAAATATTGAAAATAAATGAATAGATGAAGAAGTGCATTGCTCTTTTAGCACCTCAACTTATCCATAATCTGGTGCATTGAGCAAGAGTTGCCTTTATAGCATCATAGATTTCATCATCACCATCATCATCATCATCATAACTAATATATATATATGACACTTATTATGTGCCTTACATTGTGCTAAATGCTTTATAATTTTTATCTTATTTGATCATCACACTAACCTTTGGGAAACAGGTCCTATTATTATCCCGTTTTACATTTTAGAGCTAGAAGGAATCTTAGAGTCCCTCATGAGTTAATTACAATGCTATCACATACCTCATGAGTGAAGTTTAATCAGGAAATTTTAATCAGTTTGGATTAGCTCAACTGGCAGAAGACAAAAGTTATGAAAACTGATTGAATATTCTTTGACATCATTACAGAAAAAAAACCTGGTATTTTGTCATATTTTTATAGTTTGTTTTTAAGTAAAGTTTATTTATGAAATTATTTTTAAATGAAATGTAGATGTTTTAGTTTATTTCATATGATGAATAAAAATAATACCTTATATGCTAGAATATTCAATAACATTCTTCTAGAATGTTATTCTTCTAGAAGAAGAAAAATAAAATAAAATTCCCTAGGCACATACTATAATGAAATCCACCTGCACACAAATGATATAGAGTGGTACAATAGGAAAACTTTGAAAATTCAAGCTCGTCCTTTCAAAGTACAAGTCCTAGAAAGCAAAAGGGCCAAGGATACTTGTTTTCAATCCTAGTTGGCATCATTATGACCTAAACTTCTAGAATCAAAGAATCTTGGAGTCTGAGGGGGTTTCAGATGTTCAACATACTATTAATTTATGAATCATATCTTTAAAATGCTTACCAGTTGTTAGGTGTTGATGGACATACGGAGATAAAATGGTATAATCCCTATTCTCTAAGTACTTTTAAATTAGTAGTTATGATGAAACATATATAGAGACAAGTGTATAAATAAATGTGATGCAAATTTAAAATAAATTAATATTATATACTATGAGTAGTATAAAAGATCATCCAGTGCTGGGTCTCCAAGGACAGAATGAAACAAAAAAACAGGCCAATTATTCAGGTTTTTTTTTTTCAGCTGAATTTCCTGGAAAATGAATTGCCTCAAAACATTGACTTCTGTAACTTTCTTTACCAAAACAGCAATAAGTCAAGTCTTCAGTGACTGCCCTCCGGCCAATAAACCCAGTAATTCACCGGGTGGCTCTCTCAGAAATGCCCAAGTACTTCAGTCCTCTCAAACTAATTAGGTACTTGTTCATAAGTAGTTTTATCTCTGAATGATTGATTGAATCAATAATTCTTGATGCTTTGAGTACACATTAATTTGGGTATTACAGAGTAGAAAACATTCCACCAATATCCCTCCCACATGAAACCCAAACATCATGAGATTATAGATTTAAAGCTAGAAGCCATCAAGTCCAACTCCTTCATTTTACAGATAAGGAAACAGAGGCACAGTGAACCTAAGTGACTTGTCTAGGGTCCCACAGTTAATAATTGTCTGAAGAAGGATTAGGAGCAGTTAGGTATGTCAAGCCTAGAATAAAATAGATCTGGTCTAAATCCAGCCTCAGGGACTTATTAGCTCTGTCATCCTAGGCAGGTCACTTAACTTCTGCCTGTCATTTATTAAGCAGGAACTATACTTTGTGCCTCAGGTTTCTCAACTATAAAATGGGGATAATAATAGCTATCTCCTATCTCCCAAGACTGTAAGGATTAAGCAAGATAATATTTGGAAAGTGCTTGGTATAGTGCCTGCCACATAATAGGTGCTTTATAAATATTTGTTTTCCAGCACTCTATATAACAACTAGCTTCATTCTTTTCTCCCCCAACAAAATATAAACTCCTTTAAGACAAGAAGTGATTTTTTTTGTCTATGTAACTTCTAAGCATAATATACTGCGTGGCACATAATAGCCAAATAATACTTTAACAAAAATAATCTTTATAATAATAGCAAATGATGTTTATATAATATTTTGTTTGCCAAGCACTTTATATTATACATATATATTTATAAATCTCAATATGAATAAGGAATTCACCCAAGCAGATAAATATTTTGCAAGAGAAACATAATTTTTAACCAAATCTAGTACTAAATCACACATGAATTATGTAGAAAAGATAAATATACAGAAGAAAATTGGGAAAAGAGCCCCAATTCATTGGATGGAGGAATCATGCAGATAGGCACATCTAGCATATTATAGACAGAAGTAGAGGCTTCACCTTGAAGTTAAAATATTTTTGAAAAGGCAGGACAGAACAATAAAAAGTCATTCCTAATGGTCCCATTGATCTATTATTTTGTGGGTGCTTTGGAGCTATTGATAAGGCAAAAAAAAAATGGAAAGACTCTCTGATCTGCTCAGGCCTCAGAAAGGAAAAAGAGGTATGAGAAAGAAAATAACATAAAAGAAGGCTAGATGCTCCATCCAAGCTAGATGCTCCATGATTTTTCTAAGCCACTGAGAGAGACAGAGATAGAGAGAAAAAGAGAGAAAGAATTGAGGAGGAGAGACAGAGAAAGACAGAACAGAGACCAAGATAGAGTCAGAGAGAACAAAACATCAACTGAATAGACATCTTAAACTAAACATGTCCAAAGCAAAACTTATCTTTCCCCCTTAACTCTCCCCTACTCCTACCTTCCCTATTACTATAAAGGGTAACACCATCCTCCAAAGTCCCTCATACTTATAGCCTACTTATGCAGGCCCTCATCACCTCGTGCCTGGATTATTGCAACAGCTTAATGGTGGTTCCACCTGCCTCAAGTTTCTCCCCACTCCAATCCCTCCTCATTCAGTCGCTAAAACGATTTTCCTATAATTCAGGTCTGATCACATCATTTCCCCACTTGATAAACACCTTTGGCTTTCTATTGCCTCTAGGAGCAAATACAAAATGCTCTATTTAGCATATATTAACTATCCCCCTCCTACCTTTCTAGCTTTCTTATGCCTTATTCTCCAAAATGTACTCTTCAATCAGTAATAGTGGCCACCTTACTATTCCATGAGCAAGACACTTCATGTCTCAGCTCTGGAAACTTTCTCTACCTCTCTCCTAAACATGGAATACTTTCCCTCTTCTACTTCAACTAATAACCTCCCTAACTTTTTTTAAATCCCAACTAACAGCCCATATTCTACAAGAAGCCTTCTTTAACTCTTCTTAATTCCAGTGTTTACCATTTTTTAATTATTTTTTTATCCTGTGTATAGCTTGCTTCATATCTATTTGTTTGCATGTTCTCTCCTTGAAACCTCCTTTAAGCTCCTTGAAAGCAAGGACTTTTGTATTCCTACAGCATAGTGTAATGCCTACCACAGAGTAGGCACTTAATAAATGTCGACTGACTTCTTGATATTCTTTGGGCAGATGCTGGTAATTAGCAGTCGTTGTCATAGATAAAGACAGAGCAAAGAACACAGAGAAGGATCTAACTAGATAGGTAGAAAGAAAGCTAATAAAGAAAATGTTCAGATGAGCCCAAAGTGTAGAGAGTTATCTAAGAGAAGAAAGTAATCAACAATGTCAAATGCTGTAGAGAGTTGAAGAACATGAAGACGAAGGGATCACTGGTAAACTTGGAGAGAGTAATTTCAGTTCAATGATGGGATAAGCTAAATTTAAGAGGGTTTAAAAAAGTATAAGATAGGAATAAGTGGGGGCACTGAGTACAAATATCTTTATTTTAGAAGTTTAGCTAAGACTTTGAAAGGAGATATAAGATGATATGTAGTGTAGTTCATAAAATGCAGTGAGCATGTTTTTAAGAATGGGAAGATGATCATCATTATAGGAAGAAAGGAAGGAATGAGTAATAGAGAAAGATTTAAGATTAGACAGGGTAAGGATCATAACACAGGTAGTGTGCTAGAGGAGAAGAGATGGAATTGGATCAAAGGTGCATGAAGATAGACTGGCCTTGTCACGAGGCAGTGCTAGGTTAGGAATCAGAAGTTGTTGTTGTTCAATTATTTGACCATTTTCAACTCTTTGTGACCCTATAGACCACACTGTTGATGTGGTTTTCTTGGCAAGAATACTATAATCGTTTGCATTTCTTTCTCTACTGGATTAAGACCAACAGAAGTTGAGATTTGAACTCAGTTCTTCCTGATTCCAGAGCCAGAACTTTAACCACTGAGCCACCTATCTGCCTTATAGGAGTTAGATCTGACCTCAAAACTTTTTCCTTACTTTACTAGAGGAGGAGCACTGAAAAGATTAATTTTTCTGCCTTCTCAATTTTGTTGAGTCTAGTCCTAAGGGTCAAGTATAGCAAGTAAGAAAAGTAAGCACTAAAACCAGAAACCTCAATAAGCAATCAAAGTTGACACAGTCTACAACATGAATTTAAGTTCTTCCTAGATAATTACATCTACCATCAAGCTCATCTCATTAATGCAACCACAGACAAAACAAACAAACAAAAACTTGCTTAGAAACTGAATTATCTACTTTAGCTCCTGACATTAATGAGATTATCGAATTAATGACTAAACTTTGCTCTTGTGAAGACACAGTCTATTGTTCAAGACTCTAGAATTCTCCTCCTTTAGATGGCCTAGTTACATACTTAGTAACTACAGACATAGCCAAGTTTCCCAAATGACTTGTTCCCATTTTGTGTTTTCAGCACACCACCTGGAACCTTGGAAACACTGAGCTGAGCATCCATTAGGGCTGACAGCATATAATTAGGGTAGTGCATCCTCCTGCATCATTTGGTACTGTGACACAGCAGCTCAATCATTCTGAGAGCCAGATTCCTGACATCCTTATGGTTTTGATTAGTTACACTTAACAAATCAAAAGAATTCTTTGTAAAATCCCAGTAGCATTCAAGAAGATTTAGGATTAGGCAGGGCTAAAATGATGATCGTACAGAGTGTATACATTTTAGAACTAATGGAAGTTGAAGATCATCTAACCTCGTTGCTGTTCTTTGCATAAGACATTCCAGTTCTTGACTATAGGTATTTTCAGTCACTATTCCCTGAGGCCAGAATACTCTCCCTCACCCCTATTCTTGCCTTCCCTGGCTTCCTTCAAGTTCCAGCTAAAATTCCATTTTCACTGAGCTTTCTTTCCTTATCCCCTTTAATATTGGTGCCTTCCCTTGCTTGATTATGTCCTCTATTGATTATATAAGGTTTATATTATACACATATCTTGTCTGTGCATAGCTGTTTTCATATTGTGTACTTCAGCATAGTTTGAATTCCTGGAGAGCAGGGACTGCCTTTTTAGCTTTCTTTGTATCACCATGCTTCCTGAGCAGTGCCTAGAAGAAAGTAGGTACTCAATAAGCCAATATTGACTGACTGACAGCTTTTCATTTTATAAAAAAGGAGATTGATGCTCAGATGTATGTAATGGTAATGGGAAGTTGAAGATCTTCCCTGCTCCTTAATAGTCCAAATGTAATCACCTGGAGCCCAAGATGAGGGAAGGAGCTTGCTGAAAGTGTGGAACAAGAAAGGTGGAGCAGGAAGGAGCAGGAGAGGGAGCCAGAACAGCTAGAAGCAAACAGAGCAGTTGATGTGAGTGAGAGAGGGGGCATTTTTGCTTAAGGGGGCCTGTTTTGATTTGAAGACATGATGGAGGAAAGACATAGGGAGTGTTGCTGTTCACTGCACTGGTTATATGTACCAGCTTCTTGGTTGCTATGATTGATTTGGCTTTCTAGTTTGGGGATTTGGCTTTCTGGTTTATTTGAATAAATGTTTTGGTTCTGTCTTCCATGTGGAGAGTCTGTTTCATTTTGTGATTCACAATGACACCAGCATATTCATAGACACTGTGGGCACTGTGAATATCACATTGGCATTACAAGGTGTTAACTATATTGCTAAATATAATTGCAATTCTAAAATTAGATTTTATTAATATTATCAGTGTAGTATAGCAATGACACATCTCAATTCAAATCCTCCCTCTGCCACTATTTCCTATGTACTTTTAGACAAGTAATCTCTTCTTCTCTGGACCTAAGTTTCCTCATCTGCAAAATTAGGGGATGGAACAATAGGATCTCTGAGTATCCTCCCAACACTAATTCTATGTTACTATGTCTAATGATCTCCTGACTTCTAGTTCAATGTTCTTTATACTCTGCCACCTTCATTGTATAATAAGAGCAGCACAGGTTAGGCCTCTGACCTCATAGTCTCTCCACCATCACCCAAAATTCAGCAATTAAAAAATGAGGTTTATTTCTTTGAAATTTGAAGCATTTGTCTTTCACAGTGTACTATCAAAATGGAAATGACTCATTGGATGGTTTGGGTAAATATTCACACATGAAGTTTTTACTGAACTAAACTCATATTACAGGCTAGTTAACAATTCAATTCAATGAGCACTTTTATTGTCATTCATTATAATTAGAGAGGCATCATGGGATATTAGATAGCCTGTGTCAGAGTCATGGAGACCTGGGTTTAAGTCTCACCTCTGACAAATACTGATTGTGTGATGTTGGACAAGTAATTTAGACTCTGAGGCCTCTAGGCAATTCTCTGAGACTCCAACTTACAGAGAAATGACATCTTTCATTGGTAGAGGGATTTTACTGTTCACTCCCATTCCCCTCCTGGACCTGTTACTGACTATTTTTGGACTTCAAAAGCATACTTCCTGGGGCAACTAGGTGGTACAGTGAATAGAGCACCAGCCCTGGAGGCAGGAGGACCTGAGTTCAAGTCTGACCTCAGACATTTAACACAAAAACTAGCTTGTGAACTTGGGCAAGTCACTTAATCCCAATTGCCCTAAAAAAACATATTTCCTTTATAGTGGTCAGCAAAGCACTGCTCAGCTTGAGAACCATATTTCTCTCCTCCACTAGAAAGGGGAACTTCTCATGGCTTCCATACCACACTGTTGAATCATTTTCAGCTTCCAGTTGACTAAAAACCACAGAACTTTTCAAAATATTGTGATTTAGTTATGCCTTTCTTGTTTTGTATTTGTGGGGCTATTTTTTCTTCAACCCAAGTGTAAGATTTTACTGTTTTTTGTTCTCCAGATCTATGATTTCCTTGTATAAAGAACTCTATAGGTAGAAACAGGACTTCCATGGGGAAGTCCCATGGACTCCAATTCATGTAATAGGTGACTCTGAACAAACTTTGGAGCTACGGAACCAACAAAATGACACAGAGAAGGTAACCTCCCACTGAGGTCAGCCCTGCAGGCCAGCTGGAAGTGGCCAGCTCAGAACTCTGGGAGCCAACCCCAGCCATGCACGAGCCAATGTTTTAGCCTCAGAGCAGGCCTGACCAGCCACTGGCTGAAGGGACTTCAGATCACCAGCAGCTGTGGCGGTTTCCAGAATTATCAACCCATAGATGCCAAGGACAAAGTGAGAGGTCAGTGCAGTGTAGACATTGGGATCCAGTAGCTGGGAGTACAATTGGCCTTTGTCCCCAGGGGAAAAGCTGCTGAGGCTCAGTGGCTATGCAGTCACTGCCATGTGGCTGCTTCAGCTACTGGCCTGCAGATTGTAGTGGGACCAAGCAACCAGTCTGAGAGGTAATCGCTCTTGCTTTAACCTGCTTGGATCTGGATTGCAGTCTAGGGTGGAGGTCCTGGGTGTGTGCAACCAGCTTGCCAGAGCATGTGGAGGCTTCAGAGAGGGCACCCAACTAATACCTTCGGTAGCTGAGAAAACCCCAGCATTTGGGATGAAACTTCCTTGTCTGGTGGCAGAGTCATACTGTAGCAAAAAGCCCAAAAGTCAAATAATTGAGTGGCAACATGAGCAGGCAAAGGAAGCAAACCAAACAGAGCAGTCCACTGTGCCCTACTGGAAAGCTGGAGGGGGTATGGGAGAAGATATGAGAGAGAGCAGATTGGAGGAAGGGATATACAATGGCATTCCTATTTTGGGGTGGTGGGTAGGGAGGAAAACAGGGAGAAAAATTGTAACTCAAAATCTTGTGGAAATGAATGATATAAACTAGAAATTAAAGCATTTGATGAAAAAAAAAAGAACTCTATATTGAACTATTCTGTCCAGTAATTCAAATTAGGAATGATTTTTCATTCTAAAGGAAAAAATGCAAGAAAGAACTTTTACAATGGAGGGGAAAATTGGGGGGGGGTAACAGAATCTTTGAACCTCACTTTCATTGGAATTGGTTCTAAAAGTAAAATTCACACACACAGAGCTGTATATAGAAATAGATAAGGAATAATCACTGAATATATGTGCATATGCTCAACCAGGGATCAGGGTTCCTCCATTAAACAAAATCAGGCCCTTCTAGAAGTAGTCTCACCAAACTCACTCATGTAAAATTGGCAGCAGGCAGAATGTATCAGACATGATCTCAGGACTGGTTCCTTATTGACTCATTCTATTTACCACTCCTATGACTCAACAAGGAAAAATATCTTTTCCCTGGTCATCACTATCCTATATTCAGTGTCTCCTCTAATTAAAATATTAGCAGGCACTGTCTCTTCTTTTGTGTTTATATTTCCAGCACCTATCATAGAACTTCAGACATAGTAAGTTCTTAATTATTTTTTAAACCATATGTTAATTATTTTGTCCTTTCTTTAATTCACCTCTAAAAAAAAGGCAACTAAGTTGTGGAAGGGACTTTTGACCATGTCATAGGGGCATTTGTTGAATGACCTGGAAATGTTTAACCTGGAGAAGAGAAGATTCAGAAGAAGTCTGATAGATTTCTTTCAGTACTATGTGGTCTATCATATGGAAGAGGGATTATACTTCATCTTGCTTGATCTCAGAGGGCAGAAGTGAGAAAATGGATGGAAGTTGCAGGGAGACAAATTATAGATGAATGTAAAGAAAATTTTCCCTTATATTAAAGCTGACTAAAAGTGGAACAGGCTGAATAGGTGTTCCATCACTACAGAGGCCAGAAAATGCACTTCTGATTTTTGACAAGTCTCTTAAATTCTCCTGTCCCCTACTTCCACATCTAGAAAATGAAAGGATTGGACTACATTAACTGTCAGATCTCTTACCAGTCTGAATAAGTGCTATGAATCTCTAGTCTTTTCTTT
>NW_027187440.1:0-9932 GCF_028583685.1 Petaurus breviceps papuanus | reverse complement strand
GGGGGGATATCTATCGGCCCTTTCCAAGTTTTATACTTCCTACTAGTTGACAAAGGAATCTATCAACATGATGGTCCCTATGCAAAAGGGAGCAACAAAATTTTGCTTTTTATTTTAGTTCATTCTGGGGCAATTCTATTTTGATTTTTTCTATATGAATTACTGCTCCAGCTGAGCTTTCTTCAACTCCATATCCAACTCTTTCCTCTTCTATTGCCACCCATCATCTGCCTGTTTCCTGTCTGTTGAATGAACCTTTTCTTCTCCATTGGTCTTAGCCCCTTTCGTACTCTGAGTGGACAAATAGCTTCATCCAGAGGAAATGAGAAACCATAGTTAACAAGAAACCCTGAATTGATGAGTTAATTGGTCACCTCAACTATTTACATAGGAATAGCTGCCCTTAATTGACTGAACTTGGGGAAAATATGTCAGTGTAACTGGGGAAATTACCTCTTCTGGGCAATGCATTTCATTGGCCAAAGAGGAGATTAGCTGCACACATAGGTATGGAAGTACCATTTTAATGCTTCAGTTGCTGATGGTAAGCAGGAAATTGCTGTTTCCAAGCACACACTTCCTGCTGGGTTGCCTTTTGTTCCCTCCATGCAGCTTCCCTGATCTATTATTGCGGCTGCATGCCTCACATTTTCTTGAGCAAACAGACATTTGTAAGGACGACCTCATGCTTTTTGTAGCCAGCTTTTAAAGTTATTTCAGAAGGAAAAGTGGACATTTAGCTGCATAATACATTCCTGAGAGCCTCCATAATTGGAATGATGTCTTAATTGGAATCATTCCTTGCCCAGTGATAGAGCAGGGAGAAAGTCTTGCCTTATATTTTCCCTCTGGTCTTTGCCAAGCAGAGTTCATGGTAAATGAGTCATTTTAATATTTTAGCTTAGACCTAAAACTTATGCTGAAATTTTCTTTGCACAGTTGCTTTACTATTTAGCAATGTTGTCTGTTGTCTGCTAGAAGTCAGGCAGAAAACAAACCATTTCTTCCACTCTAGGAATTAATATTGAAGCAGGAGCATTTTGAGGTTTACTATCATTACTTAAATTTTTCCTCAACTAGTCCTCAGGTGATGTTAGCATCATGTGGAGCCTAAGAACCATTGAAAACAGACTTTGCTATGTATGTACAGCCTCCTCTTCCCCGAATATAATGTCAAAATTAGTAACAGTAATTTTTATTATATAACACTCTATCTTTGCAACTGATTTCATTCACATCACCCCAATGCTTACAAAAATCTTGTGAGGTAGGTTTTGTTATCATTCATATTTTTTCAGATGAGAAAACTGAAGCTCAGATGGGTTAAATAACTTGACAGGGTCACACATCTATTAAGTGTCTATGGTGATGTTTGATCCCAGTTCTTTCTGATTCTCAGGAGTTTTATTAATTATGCCCTTAAACACAGAGACTCTAGTTTTCATTTAAAACTCCCAGCTAAAATCCAGATTTTCACTTTCAATTTCACTTTCCTAGACCAATTTTCTTTGAATACACCAAATTGGAATAAACTTTCTAGCTCTATTTATCTTCACCATTGAAGGACAACATTTGTGAGTGATTTGTTCTTGTTCCATAAGGGCAGTTACCACATGCCAGTCATCAATTAATGCCAAAGGAAGTGTGTCTGACTTGCAAGCTTAATGGGCTTGGTAACAGATGGAAGGAAGATTTGGGCTACTGAACTGAGATGGGGCAATTGAAAGCAAACCTGAGTTGTCTAATTGAGGTCTCCTTACTCTCTAACCTGAAGGGAACAACTAGAATATAGTTTCTGTGCTCTTTTACACCAGAATAAGAAATTTGAGACATAAATGAAACAAAAAAATGTCTTAAGGCTAGGTCCCTTTATTTTCAAGTTCTAGATAACTGTAGGGAATTTACATAAAAGTAATCCTATGTACCTTGGGGAAGAAAATGACAAAAGCACTTCAGTATCTTTGCCAAGAAAAACCCCTTGAACAGGACCATCCACTAGGATCCAAAGAGTCAGAGACAATTGAACAATTGAACAACAACAACAACAACAGCAATCCTATCCACCTAGAGTTAATTTAAACAAAAGGTCATTGATCTTTTGGTTAAGTCTCTTTGAAAAGCCAGTCATTTATTCTTTAGATAAATAAGTGAACTTCACCCAATTTTTTTTTCTGATCTTAAGTAGGTTTTAAAAAGTTCAAATAATACATAAAAAATAAGTGGAGAACATTCCCCCACCCCCACCCCTGCCATGTCTATAACTATAAAATTTTCATTTTGATTATCCTTTCAATCAAATAAGGATGAATGAAACCATGGAGAGATAATTACAGAAACAATGAAACAGAAAGTTAATATTCAACCACTTTTATAGTACATACATTGTAGCTTCGCTGATGTTAATTCTGCATTTGTGATTAAATATGAGAATTCCCTGAACTTCACCATTGGTATTTCATTGACAGTCTATCATCTCAATCATAGCATGTGGTTGGACTACAGTTAGGTTTCTCTAAGTCAAAGATGATATTTTTGAAATATCTCATCATCATCATCATCATCATCGCATGTCATCCAGCTTCATAAGTTACAAAGTGCTTTCTTCTCATTCATAGAAGTTAGGTAACAATAATAATAGTAATTCACATTTATGTGGCATTGTAAAGATTATATGAAGCATTTTCTTCACAATCTAAAGAGGCAAGCAGTATGAGTAATATTATACTCTTTTTTGTAGATGGGGTCTCATGAAGTTTTGTGACTTGTTTATTATAACAAGAATAGTTACAGGCTATTTATTATACAAGGTGGAATAATGAAAGAGAAGTGATCTGGGAGTCTGGAGACTTGGATCCTAGTTCTGACTTTGACATTAATGAATTCAAATAAGCTCATTCTTAATTTTTGAAGTAATTCTGGTTCTGGATATTCCTTAGGCATCTCGAACTCAACACATCAAAACAATACTCTCCCAAAATTTCCCCATTCCAAACTTCCCTATTGGTCTTTTTTATTTCATTCATTTATTTTTCGTTTTCAACATTCACTTCCACAAGGTTTTGAGTTGCAAATTTTCTGCTCATCTCTCCCCTCCCTCACTCCAAGACAGTGCACATTTCTTTTACCCTTTCCCCTCATCTGCCTTCCCTTCTATCATATACCCCTTCTTATCCCTTTCCCCCTTCTATTTTCTGGTAGGGCAAGATAGATTTCTATTCCTCATTGTCTGTATATCTTATTTCCCAGCTGCATGTAAAAATAATATTTAACATTCTCTTTTAGAACTTTGAGTTTCACATTCTCTCCTTCATCCTTCTCCACCCACCCTCATTGAGAAGGCAAGCAATTTGAAATAGGTTATACATGTGTAGTCATGCAAAACACTTCCATAATAGTCATGTTGTGAAAGACCTAACTATATTTCCCTCCATCCTATCCACCCCCCCAATTTATTCTTTTCTCTCCTTTGACCCTGTCCTCCCTCAAAAGGGTTTGCTTCTGATTATCACCTACCACTCTTATCTCCTTCCTCGCTATTTTCCTGTAGGGTAAGATAAATTTCCATACCCAATTGAGTGTGTATGTTATTCCCTCCTTAAGCCAAATCCAATGAGAGTAAGGTTCACTCATTCCATTTCACCTCCCTCCTCTTCTCTTCCATTGTAAAAGCTTTTTCTTGCCTCTTTTATGTGAGATAATTTATCCCATTCTATCTCTCCCTTTCTTCTTCTTCCAGTACATTCATCTCCCTCATCCCTTAATTTTATTTTTTCGATATCATCCCTTCATATTCAACTCACCCTGTGCTGTGTGTTTGTTTGTGTGTGTATTCCTTCCAACAACTCCAATACTGAGAAAGGTCTCATGAATTACAAATATTATCTTTCCATGTAGGAAAGTAAATAGTTCAACTTTAATAAGTCCCTTATAATTTTTAATGAATTATTTTCTTCAGTGAGATTTTGGATCTCCTTTTCTATTTGGTCAATTATGCTTTTTAAGATATTCTTCTCCTCATTGGCTTTTTGGATCACTTTTGCTATTTGGTGTAATCTACTTTTTAAGGTACCATTTTCTTCACTATTTTGGGGGGACTCCTTTCGCAAGCTGTTGATGTGTTTCTCATGATTTTCTTGCATCACTATCATTTCTCTTCTCATTTTTTGCTCTACTTCTCTTGCTTGATTTTCAAAATGCTTTCTGAGCTCTTCCATGGCCTGAGAACAATTCACATTTTTATTGGAGGTTTTGGATATAGGAGTTTTGATTTTGCTACCTTCTCCTCATTGCATGTTTTGATCTTCCTTGTCACCAAAGAAAGATTCTAGAGTCTGATTTTTTTCCCCTTTGTTTGCTCATTTCCCCAGCTGATTATGTGACTTTTTAACTCTTTGTTAAGGTGGGATTCTTCTGCCACTGTGGGGGGTGTACTGTCCCAAGCTTCAGGGATTTTTGTGCAGCTGTTTTCAGATGTAAATTTTCAGCTCTTCCAAGGTCCTATGATCAAACAAGAGTTGTTTACCCCTCTTCTGCTTTAGAAGCAGCTGCTGCTGCTTCCACTGCACTGGAGCTTGGACCAGACCATGCTCCTCTCTCACCCAGGTTCAACAGACCTTTTCTACTGGCCTTCTAAGTTGTCTTTAGTGTTTGTGAGTTGAGAAATCTGGAAGTCAATACAGCTGCCAGTGATTTAGTCGCCTGAGGCCAGATCCAGTCCTTTCTATGGTGGTGTGGTCCATGTTGGACTGAACACTTCTCTCAGACTGGGGCAACAGACCTTTCCTGTCAACCTTCCAGGTTGTTTTGGACGGGAATTTGTTTCATTCTGTCATTTTGTGTATTCTGCTGCTCTAGAAATATTTTTAGAGTAATTTTTACAGGTATATTGAAGGGTTTGGGGGAGAGCTCAGGCAAATCCTGGCTTTTATTCCACCATCTTGGCTCTGCCCCTATTGTACCACTACACTCACAAGTTATCCAGGTTTATAATCCCGAAGTCATTTTCTTTGGCACTCATCATGGGGGCTTAAACTTAATTCACACCCTTATTACCCCTCACCTAAATCTTCAAATGAATGAATGAATGATTATATGGGGGCAGGAAGGTGACTATTATATGCTTAATATCTGCCAGGAATTTGAGTAAGAATAGAAAAGAAATACAGCATGTTCCCTCAAGAATTGCATATTTTAATAGGAGAATATACATGTAGGAGAGTGATGTCTAGGAAAAAGTGTTTTGGTCCATAAAGTCACAGGTATTTCTGGTTTCTCTCCTCTCCATTCCATGCTACATAGAGCTACCAAAAACTATATTAAAATTCAGGTGTGAGCATGTTATTCCCCTTCTCAAAAATCTCTAAGAGCTTAAGACTCTCTAGCTCCTAAAAACAACTAATATTTTTTTTCTTCTGTATACTACTTCCAAACTACTTTCATACTATGTCCCTTCATGAACAAAATTATTAGTAATTATTCCCTGAACTTAGAATGCACTGCTTCTCCATCTTTTCCCTTTATGGTCTTATACATGATGATCAATTCAGGTAATAACTCCAACTGTAAGCCTTTCCTGATCCTCCTAGTTAGTCATTGCTCTGGCCTCAAATTACTTTGTCCCAACTTATCTTGGAAAATATTATGTTTCTCCAGAAAGAAGTAAAGACTTTCTTCCTCATGAAAAGATTTTTCCTTTTGCCTTTATATCCCCAATGCCTGGCATAGTGCCTTACACAAGAAGACCCTTAAGAAGTACTGGTTAAATCTGAATTAAATTGAATTCAATGTGGTACAATTTAGATCCAGAATTCACTCATCACTCTTATATCTGTTTACTCACTAGGATCAGGAGAGAACAAGGCCTTCTAATCTAAATATGATCTGTGCTAAATATTTTCTTGCTTTCTCAAAGTAATTCTCTAAAGAACCTTGTTTGGAAGGTTTAAAAAATATGTTCTTACAATGTGTGAATTTAATGTCTTATCCATAAAGAAACTGAACTTCTGGTCATAGACAAAAGTTGCAATCCCAGCTCTCGTACTTCTTACTTATGTGGCCTTGGGCAAGTTATTTAATTTTCCCTGGTATTGGTTTCATCATTTGTGAAATAAGAAGCACAGATCAAACGATCTCTAAGTCACTTCACAACTCTAGATCTACGAGCTGTTGAACCCAAACATCAAGTATCTTGAAAATACTGTGATCTTAATCCTTCTCTCTGAAGCAAGGACTTAACATAATGCCTTGCACTGAGTGGGCCCTCACTAAATGTTGGCTGAATAAATAAGTGAATCTTTGATTGATATGGTTACCTTAAGAATACATAATTTGCAGTGTTTTACTTATAGAGGGTAGAACATAGAATATGGGAAGGGGGAAAATAGGGTTTCTCTATTTCTGGGTGAATTATATGGCACAAAAATTTTTATTGAGAATTATTACTATTGACTGGAAGGAGAGAGAGACAAACAGAGAGAAACAGAGAGCTAGAAGAGAGACAGAGATAGACAGAAAGAGTGAGATTGAGAATCATTCTGCTAGAGCTGTGTAGGGCAGTGGAAGAAACAAGTGAAGAAGAATATAGTCTGCTTGAGGGCAGTGACTGTTTTAATTTTTGTCTTTGTATTCCTACTGCCTAGCTAACACCTGGCACATTAGAATTGATTAATAAGTGCTTGTTGAATTGAATCCAATTAACATGTATTACTTACTAGTGGTATTGCTTTGGTCTGAAGTTGAGTAGCTGTGCTTACAACTTTGAAGAAATTGAGGAAGGAAAAGGGAGTAATGAAAAATTGAACCACTCATTACTTTTAGAAACACTGTATAATGGTGGAAAGCACATTGTCATCATAATATTCATCAATCCTTTCAAGAGTTCCTACTAATTAGAATAGAAAGTTAATTTCAGTAAAATTGTCATGGATGCTTCTATTTGATTTATGTGGTATAGTAGAAAGTCTTAAAACCAGAAGACCTGGGTTTCTATCTTGGCTCCAACAGTTCTTGTCGGTTTAACCTTTGAAAAGGCATCATCACCTCTTCAACTTCTTCATATTTAAAATGAGAAGAATGAATCATATTAGTAGTACAATTCTAGCACTGCATCTGTGAACCAGTGATCAAAAGAAGACATCCATTCAGGATCTCTTGAGTATCTTTTATTAGGAATCAAGGCCATACAAATTGTTCTGAAATTGCTTTTTTAAAATCTAAGACAAGCACAAGTATTATTAATTTAAAAGAGTGATTCAACCAGATGCTGAAATTTTATGATATGTAATGAATTTTTCTAGATGCCGAATGCTTAATTAGTTTTAGAACAATGAACATTTTTGTCATAGGTAAAGATTGTATTTGGGGTAGCTAGATGGTGCAGTGAATAAAGTGCCTGCCCTGGAGTCAAGAGGACCTGAATTCAAATCCAGCCTCGGACACTTACTAGATGTGTTACTCTGGAGAAATCAATTAACCCCTTTTGCCTAAGTTCTTCATCTGTAAAATGAGCTGGAGAAGGAATTGGTAAAGCACTCTTCAGCAAGAAAACTCCAAAAGGGATGGGAGAGAGTCAGACATAATTGAAAATGACTTAAAAACAGGAACAAAATTGTATTATTGTACAATTTCATTTTTATGTGCAGCAGGTACATTTCATTGTACAATGGGAAGGATTGTGTAATCAATGCTTATAGCATATGTATGCCCATTTTATGGGATTAAATCACAATGTGACTATTTTAAATGACTACAGAATCCTATTCTTATTTCATCTTTCCTTTTATGACAGAGGTTGTGTCTATGATTGATATGCTACACAGCAGTTAAGATGACAACCAGAATTGTAACAATGGTACTGTGGGGGTGAACTATAGTATTTATAATATATTTCCTGAAAATGTATTAAAGTGAAAAGTGAAAACAACCTTAATCAATTATTCTTTATTACATTTCTTTAGTCTGAATTTAATGTACACTAAAAAAGAAATCATTTCCATATGAAAAGTAGAACAGAAGATTGTGAAACTAAAAATCTCTGTAATATAGAGCATGTTTAAGGGGGAAATGGAAAGGTTACTTGCAAAAGGTAAGATTTTAACTTAGTCTTATAGAAAGCCAGTGAAGCCAAGACACATAGAAAAGAAGGGAGAGAATTCTAAGCATGTGGGACAGTCAGTGAAAATGTGGAATGTGAAGATGGGATGTCTTATTCAAGGAACAACAAGCAGATCAGAGTTATTGAATTATAGACTATGTAGAGGGGAATAAGGTATAAGAAGATTGTAAAGGTAGAAAGTGTCCAGATTATCAAATCAAACAAAAGACACAGGAGGCAATAGGGAGTTACTTGAATTTATTGAATGTTGGGGGAAGGTGACATTGTGAGATTCATGCTGTAGGAAGGTCACTTTAATAGCTGAGTAGATGATGGATAGGAGTGGAGAGAAGTCTCCTTGCTATTCAATGCTAAGTTTAATGTATTTCAACACCTATCTTGTGAGTGTGCACAATTCAATTCTCCTTTGTCTAGTTCAGATGAATATGAGGTTGCTATTCAGCTCACTAGCCACCCCTCCACCACATTTGTATAGTTTTCTTGTATGTTCCAATTATGTTAAATAATGTGTACTACTAATCCATTTTCTTTCTTCTCTATTAACGTATTTTTTTTCATTCCCCTTTCTTTTAATCCCCCCCCCTTATGACTCTTGAATATGTTAAAGTTTGGAAGCTGCCCTTGTTTTCTTTCTACTGTTAAAACATAAACACACAGTTCCTTCCAATGGTTCAAATGTATTTACTCTTTTATATTTCTCTTGACTCCTAAGCTTAAATTCCAAAGTATCTACTCAATTCTGGTCTTGACTTCATAAAAAGATGGAAGTCCTCTATTTTATTAAAAATCCATTTTGCCCTTAAAACATAATACTCAGTTCTGTCAGGTAAATTCATCTTGAGGATGAGATTTTTTTCTTGTTCTGTTTGAAATATAATATTCCAAATTTTCCTCTTTTTATACTTGTAGTTACCAAATTTTACATGATACTAATTTTGGGTCCTTGATACTTAATTTTTTTTCTCTTTTTCTTTTTAATACTTGCAATACTTTTTTTCCCCTGTCATGGAGGTTCTAGTCTTTGACTGTATTGACACTGAGATATTCATTTTGGGGATTCTTTCAGGAGATGACTAGCACATTTTTCCTATTTTAATCTTGCCTTCTGGTTCTCTCATTTTTCTTATTTTTATTTTTTTATTTTTTTTTATTATTCTATATTTCTTTATTATATTATTCTATATTTCTTTATTATTCTCATTTTTCTCATCTCTCTCTTATTCATTACTTCTTGAAATTTGTTATCTAGGCTTCTCTTTATAGTTGCAGTTTTTTTTAGTCCTATGATTCTTAGATTATCCCTCACCTGTTTAACTGCTCAGTTGATTTTGATAGAAGTTACTTTACATTTGATAATTTTTCCACTTTTTATGATTCATTTATTGAATTTCTTATCTTATGGAGTCATTGATCTCAATCTGGCTGGATTTAAATTGAAAGAAGTCAATTAATTGAATGAAGTTTTGCATCTACTATGTATTCTCCTAATACTTTCTTCTGAAACAGCTCTCATTACATTTATTTGACTATTTTTAAGTCTTTTTTTTTGAAATTCACTTTTTCCACTCTGTATCTGTTGTTACTTTACCTGGTTTCAATTTCAGGAAATGAGAATTCCTCAGTGTTCCTGCTCCTTGGTTTCTGTAATGGGAATGCAAACTTGGAAGATCTTCCCTGCCCCTAGGCTAAAGTGCACCTGAAGCCTGGGGTGGGAGGCTTGTTTTTCAGTTGATACTTCTTGATTGGTGATTGGCCAGTGAGTCAATAAGGTTGTTACATTCTCTGAGCCAGGAGAAGGCTATATAAGCCCTGATGTGTA
>NW_027187439.1:0-12098 GCF_028583685.1 Petaurus breviceps papuanus | reverse complement strand
TATACCTGATATGCATTTATTACCTTAAATGATTGTACAGGAGCTAGGGACCCTTTTGCCCACATGTGGAGAAACATAGAATCAAGATATCTTTGAGTATCCTGGGAGATTTTTCTGGAACATCTCCAGATGGGGGAAACAAGCCAAAAAAAGAGATAAATAACCCCTTTATGGCTTAGTTTCCAGCATCAAACCTGAATGTATGCACTCCAATTCTTTTTCTTTTTTTTTTGTAAGGCAAATTGGGGTTAAGAAAATTGCCCAAGGTTCCATGGCTTGTGTTTTTGTGTGGGTGTTAAGTATCTGAGGCTGGAACTGAACTGAGGTCCTCCTGACTGTGGGGCTGGCACTTTACTCACTACACCACCTAGCCATCCCTTGCACTCCAGTTCTTGGGGGATAATGAGACTATGAATAGGTGGATGACTTCTCACCTGATTATAACCAGGGCCTGAAATTCCCACCTTTTATCATACTTTGGGGTTTAGGAGTTACAGGCCTCTATTAATTTGTAGAAGTTAGGGACAGATCCAAAGCAATTCTGAGCCATTAACATCTTTAGTGAATTGGTATATAAAGCAGCCTATTCCCCTTACAAGACTCCAAGGGTAAGGAAGTTTGGATGAGACCTTAAAATCATAGGATTTATAGTTGTAAGAAAAACTTACAGAAAAAGGTAATGAGGCCTAAAAAATTAAGTGATTTGTCAAAAGTCATTAGAACAACTGAGTCAGAGTTTGAATCCATGTTTTCTGACTCTGAATCCATTTTAACCTAAACCGATGCATCAGATAAATTCAGCAATTTCATGTTTGGTTTTTCCTCCCATGGTTAATTTTAGGTAAATTATGTTTGATAGATAGGACAAGAGAGGCCGTTTAGTACAACTCGCTCATTATATCGAAGAAGAAACTGAAGATCAGAGACATAAAGTGACTGGTGTCCAGGAGGCAATGTTCAGGGAGGGTAGGCCAAGATGGAATGCCATACCGTGGGGTCAAGGCAACATAAGTCTCCAGGCACCTAGCATGTCAAAATCATATTTCCTAATTTTCCTTAATATTGGTCCAAGCCTAAAGGCATCTCCAGCTGTCAGGAAACAAATTTAGCTGGATACCTTGACCCACAAGTCTGCCCAGCCATTGTATAATAATGTACAGACCACCCTCTGCTGGTCATAATGTGCAGTCACATTGACAAAGTCACCTTAAACACTGATTAATCAAATATATAGGAAACTAAACTGAGTTTCTAAAAAAATAAGAGCCATTCCCCAAGTGATACATTGTCAAAGGATATGAACAGGAAGTTATTTCTCTTCCTTTTTTTTTTCAATGTGGCTAACATGGATATATTTTTTGAATGACTTCACATGTATGATTGATATATTGTTTGTCTTCCCTATGAGTAGGGGAGGGAATGGAAGGAGAGAATTGGGAACTCAAATTTTTTTTAGAAAGGAATGTTAAAATAAAAAAAAAGTATAATTAAAAAAACTCACTGATTAAAGGTCTATTTATGGAAGACACTGGATTCTCTCTTGATTAATAATATTAGCCTGTATTTTGACAGAATTTTTTTTTACTGGTCTTGTAATTTAATTTACTCAGGGGATCTTCCTCTTACAGTGTACGTCAGCACTTTCTCAATAAACTCCAATGACTCCCTATTACCTCCAGAATCAAATGTAAGATGCTTTATTTGGCATTCAAAGCCTTTCATAACCCAAGCCCACTCCTACCTTTCCAGGCTTCTTAGACCTTACTCCAAGACACATACTCTTCCATCCAGAGACAATGGCTTCCTCTTCCTTTCTGACTACAGACCTCCCTGATTCCATTTAAGTCCCAGATAAAATGTCATCTTTTAAAGGAAACCTTTCCCCAATTTACTTAGTTCTAGTGCCTTCCTTTGATATTTATCCTGTATGTAGTTTACATTGTATATATTTGCCTGCATATTATCTCCTGCATTAGATTGTGAACTCCTTGAGTCAGGGGCTGTCTTTTGACTCTTTTTGTATCCCCAGTACTTAGCACAGAGTCTGGCACATAGTAGGCACTTAATAAATGTTGATTGTTCTCTGTAATTTTTATTTTTTAAAGAATTCCCAAGGATACCGAGTGACTTGTCCAGGGTCACATAACCAGTATTATGTGCTAGAGGCCTAACTCGAACCCAGGGCTTCCTGCCTCCTGGACCAGCTTAATAGCACATACAGTTTGTCTCAAAACATGTACTCTGCATTCTACTGGCTTGAGTTACATTACTCTGTATGAGTTTGTACCAGTTTTCCAAAGTTTCTCTGAATTTGCATATTTGTAATTTCTTTTAGAACAATTCCATTACAATCATATAGCAGTTTATTCAATCACTAGACTATCAATTACCCCAGTTAATAGATACCTACTTACCTTCTGGGTCTTTACTGCTACTAAAAATGTTACTATAAATATTTTTGAACAGAAGAAATCTTTACCTCTAGGCCTTTGACCTCTATCAGATATACTAGCCTTACTTATCTATCTTCTTAGCATGTAATAGGTGCTTAATAAATGCTTATTCTCTTCTACTCTTGGCTGAGGTCTTGTTGGACTAATGGGGCAGAATGAGTCCTACATATACTAACTGTCAGCCTGAAAGTTTGGTTAAGGGAGGCAAACAGGCTAGGTGATACATAAATTCATATTGTTTATTCCCTTAAAGCTAGATGAAGTTAGCAAGCTTGTATGTACAAGGAGCCAAAACCTGAATTCTGACTGCTTGAACAAAAGAATGAGAAGGCTTAAATACATTTTAGAACCATCCCAATTCAGGGTGACTGTGTCACTCAAATTTATGATCTCCATGAATGTTTAACCATTGTATGAGAAAGGAATTTTCTTAATTGAATATGTGGTAAATACAATAAAATAAGAGAGTTGACAAAGAATCAGTTGAAATTATGACTCAGGATATCTATGTTATTTTTACCATTAACATGCATAACATAGTTTATGTCCAAAAATATTAAGATGAGAAAAAGTCTCGTTACTCAAATGAGTGCCCCAGGTTAAAGGTCTCATCCTTAATGGCCATTAAGTCACCCCCATCTGACTCTGTTGATATAGGAAGAGGTATTCTCTGAGAGAACAAAAAAGCTTCTAGGTCCGGTCTCTTCTTCTGGTTGATTAGTTCAGGCCCTGGCCGTTATTGAGGTTATTAAAGTGATATTAAATGATTATCAAGACACAGCTAATTGTCTGATTTATTTTTATTGCCTTTTATTTTTGTTACAAAGGAGAGTAGATACAGGTGGAGGGGAGTCTTTGGGAAGTGATGTATTCTTTTTTTTTTTTTTTGTTAAGCAATCGGAGTTAAGTAACTTGCTCAAGGTTACATGGCCAGTTATTTCTGGGTGTGGTGCTGAGTGTCTGAGCCCGGGATTCGATCTCCAGGTCGTCCCAAAACTGGAGCCGGTGCTCTTACTCGCTGAGCCACCTGGCCGCCCCTTGAAGTGATGTATTCTTGATTATTGAGAAGCTGGATAGCTCACTGTTCCCCCATCCCATCCTATTCTGTCCTCCTTCCCTGCATTTGTATGGGCCATCCCCCTGTAGCTGCAGAGGAGCCACTCCCCAGACTCTACCTTTTGACATCTTTGCTTTGTCTTCAACTGGATTGTTAAAATCAGCCTCCTAATTGGGATTCTTCTCTTCAGTGTCTTCCTTCTTTGATCTGTATTCCTTAAAGTGGTGGGAACTGATGCCATTTTAGATGGTCTTGGTGTGTGCCAAATCACCATTGAGTAGTATCTCCATAGGGAATGACAGTTCAGGAGCATTTTCAGGGTGGTTTCTGAGCCAAGATAACTCCAGAATGGTTCGACTCAGGGTGTGACAAAAGACAAGGGGGAAATGTGTTTATTTTAGGGCATAAAGAAATGGTGGTTGAGATCATACCACAGGAGTAGCTATCCCCTTGCAGCTTGTGGGCCTTAGATTAGGAGAAATAGGCAGTACAAATGGGGGTTAGCTTTCAGGTGGTCCCTGGAGGGTTGCAGGAGTGGATGACAATGTAGCGCAGAAGGGGATGTTCAGAGGAGGATGGCCTGGCTGGGTGGAGTGCTGGGTGTTCTCTAGAGGAGCTCCCTGGAGGTGTTTAAGGAAAGACTGCATGGCTCTTGTAGGGAGTGATTTAAAAGGAATTCCAGTTCAGGTATTGGTTGGATGAACTGGCCTCTGAGCTCCCCTCCAGCTCTGAGATCACATGATGACATGAATTCAATGTAAGAAACATTTATGGAAAATGTCTTCTGGGCAAACCAATGTGCTAGTCATTGTGGCCAGAAAGCAAAAATGAAATGGATAGTAAATTATGCAGGAGGAATATGTTTCGAGGAGTTTATGTTCTCCTAGGAGAATGGAACATGTACCTAAATAAATATGGGTAACAGATGTGTTCCTATAGCCAGCCACTGTTTATGGTCTCTAGCTTTGTGGATAAAGAGTATCTCCCCTACCTGGGTTGTCAAGCTGGATTAAACTGACAAGATTCCCGACACATACATTCTCTCACTCCTCTTCTTCCTTCATGGAACATAGCTTTTATGAGTTTCAAATGAAATATCAATATATTTTATTTTTATACCATCTATATTTCACAATGCACTCCTCTATTTCCCCCTTCCATAGAGCCAACCTTTATAAAATAAAAATTCAAAAGGGGAAAAAAACTTCAGCAAAACTAACCCACTTACTGAAAGAAAAAACAAACAAACAAACAAACCCCAAAGCCAACCTGATAGTATATATACAGCATGTCACAGCCATTGTCCTTCCCCTCACCAAAGAAGTGAGAGGGGAGGCGGGGAATAGGCACCTATAATCTTTTTAGATGCATTCCATCCCTGAGTAGAATTCTCTTATTTCTATATTTTCTGCTATTCCATTCTCAATTATCTTCTGAATAAGCTGAATTGAATGGAATTAAAAAGAGTTCTGTGAGGTAGGTAATGCAAGTGTGGTTCTCCTTGTTTTGTAGAGGAGATAAGAGACTAGTGAAACTCTTGTGACTTTTCCAAGTTCACAAATCTAGCAAGTTTGGGGTCTCATGATGGATGAAGGAAAGTATGGAGGCCAAGATGTTCTTTAGTTCCAAGCCTAGACACTCTGCCACAGGGTCCTGGTGGTGGTAAAACAGGGAATTGAGCAAGGTCAAGAAAGAGGGATTGATGGTATCAAGGATGACATAACAATATATTGCTTTTCTTTCCCAAATTTCTATTGCAACTGAGATTGGCAACCCCCATGAAAAGCTTGAGCCACCCTCCCAAACCCTCAAACCTCCATGAAAGTACCTCAAGCAACACGACTTTGGTTTGACCAATGAGCCACTGGTGAAATGGGCAGAGATCTTGAAACGAGTTTGCACAATTGCTCATTTCTTTCTTTTTCCATAACCAGGGATGTGACCTGAGTTTCACCAGACTGGAGAGACCTAGATTCAGAGTCATAGACTTGGGAGGGACCATAGAGAGAAATCCTCTAGTCTAGCTCCCATGTTTGAGTAATTGTGGTACTTGGGGGCCTCCCTGAGCTAATCTACATATTTTTTCCTCTGGTACAGATGTGTTGTACACTCATTCATTCATCCAATTAATAATCATGAGCAGAAAAATAATACTTGCTCTATCTGCCTCAGAAGGTTATTGAGCGATAGCACTTAGTAAGTCTTAAAATACTATCTAAATATTAAGTGGTGTTATAGTTCTGACATTTAAAGCTTGAACAAAACGAAAGCTCTCCACCTTTCCATCCTGAATAGTAATAGGTCCAATTGATGTAGTATGCTTCTGAAGTGTTTTTACATGTGTACATACATATGTAAGTGTATTTATGTGTGTATGTGTATGTTATACATATGTATGTATACACACACACATTATCTCACTTAATCTACTCAGACAGTGCCAAGACTTGACCCCAGGCCTTCTGTCTCTCTAAACCTAGTGCTCTTCTCACTAGTCAAAGAGATAGTTAGAGTTTTTATTGTGTTTATTATATTTTATAATAATTATTAATTTATAGTTTTATTGTTTATGGTATGATTTTTAGAATTATTATTGATTTTAAATTGTTATTAAGTTGTAGGTAATGTTGCCTTAGGCCTCAGGTCTTCCTTACTGTTGTTTCCTGTATTTTGCCTGGGCCCAACCTCTGGGACTCTTTTCCTCCCCTAAGCCAGAGTTGTGGCTTCCAGTCAGCCTGTCCCCAAAATGTTCTTGCTCCCCACACTCACAAGAAGTGTGTGAGCTCCTTCCAACCTCCACAGCCTCAGCCCTGGATCACTTTGGTCCTCACCACCAGACCTGGCTTCTGGAAACAACTGGGGGGTGAGGTAGTCCTATGATCTTTTCCCACTCAGCTTCTGCTGTTCTTTAGATGAAAGTGTGTGAGGTCAAAGTTCCTGAGGTCAAAGCACCTGAGACTGAGGTAGAAGTTGAGGTGAAATTTCCTGAGCCTGAGTCAGTCCCCTTCCCCACAGAGCTGCTCTGGGGCCTATTTGTCCATTCAGTGAAGCTAGCCTGGAGGTGTGTACACTTTCCTCAGCCCCTGGAGGTCCTGTCCTTCCTGAGGTCTTCTCAATTTGTCTTAGAAGGACAACTGCTTTACCCATTTATTTTGCTGCTCCACATTCATTTCATGGTGATTTTCTGTCTGTGCAGGAAATCTGGAACACCTAGAAATTTCTGACCTACTCCACTGTCTTCACAGAATGCTCTCTGGATTAATGATAATATTAATTGTAAGCTGCTAAAATAAAGTAAAAATGAGTAAGCAAAGGAAAAAGAACTTGACTATGTATAGCTACTTTTGTGTAAAAGAAGATCTGGGTTCATAATTAGAGGAAGATAATGAGGTAAGTAAAAAGCTACTCATACCCCCCAAAGAATGATACGAAATCATCATAAGCCCCAAAAGAGTTCATGAAAGAGCTTAAAAAGGAATTTAAAAATCAAGTAAGAGAGATCAAGGAAAAATTAGGAAAACAAATAAAAGCCATCCATGACAATTGATAGTTAACCAATTAGAAAAAAAAGGTCCAAAATTTTAAGGAAGAAAATAACTCTTTTAAAACTAGAATCAGGCAGAGGAATTGCATGACATTATAAGTCACCAAGAAACTAACAAAACCAGAAAAACTAGAAGAGAAACTGAAATATCTCATTAGAAAAACAACTGACTGGAGAACAGATTGAGGAGAGACAATGTAAGGATTGTCAGATTACCTGGAAGTCATGATTAAAAAAAGAACCTGTACACAAAATTATAGGAAATTATTAAGGAAAATTGCTCTGAAGTTCTAGAACAAGGGGGTAAAGCAAAAATAGAAAAACAAATCTACTATTCACCACCTGAAAGAGAGCTCTAAAGGAAAACTTAAAGGAATGTCTTAGTCAGATTTCAAAACTCCTAGGTTAGGGAGAAAACATTGCAAGCAACAAGAAAAAGACAATTGAAATACTGTGGAAAACACAGTCAGCAATTCACAAGACCTAGCAGCTTCCACTCTAAACGGTTCCAAAAGTAGGTCTTGGAACATGATATTTCAAAGAGCAAAAGAACTGGGGTTGTATCTAAGAATAACTTACTCAGAAAATTTGAGTATAATCCTGAGTGGGATAAAAAGGTCATTCAACAAATTGAAAGTCTTCCAGGTATTTGTAACAAAAAGAGTAGAATTCATTGTAAAATTTCATATAAAAGATCCAGACGAAATAGAAGGAAAACAATAAAGAATAATTATAAGTTACTCATTAAGGTCAAAGTCTTTGCTTATTATACACTTGAAAATGTTATCACTATTCTTTCTTTTTTCTTTTTTAGTTTACATCATTCATTTCCACAAGATTTTGAGTTACAAATTTTCTCCCCAATTTTTCCTACCCACCAGCCCAAAACAGCATTCCCACTGAATATTCCCTCCCCCAATCTGCTCTCTCCCATATCTTCCCCCATTCACCCTTTGACTTTCCAGGAGGGCACGGTGGATCTCTATGCCTGTATATCTCATTTCCCAGTTACATGTAAAATATTAATAATAATATGTATATATATTTTTAAACATTTGATTTTAAAACTTTGGATTTCAGATTCTTTCCCTTCCTCTCTTGTCACCCACCTTTAATGGGAAGATAAGCAATTCAATATAGGTTGTATGTGAGTAGCTATGCAAAATATTTCCATAGTGGATATATTGTGGGAGACTGACTATATTACTCTCTATCCTATCCCACTCCCCACTTATTCTATTCTCTACTTTGATCCTTTCCATTTTCACAAGTGCGTGCTTCCAACTTCCCTCCCCCCTAGCCTGCCCTCCCTTCTATTATTCCCCCCTCTCTTTCCCTTCCCCTCTACCCTCCATAGGGTGAGATCCCCTATTTAGTGTGTATGTCATTCCCTCCCTGAGCCAAATTCAATGAGAATAAGGTTGATTCATTCTCTTTTGCCTTCCTGTTCTTCCCCTCCATTGTAACAATTTTCCCTTGCCCCTTCTATATGAAATAATTTACCCCATTCTGTCTCTCCCCATCTCCTCATTATATTCCTCTCTCACCTTTTAATTTCACCTTTTAAGTATCATCCTTTTCTATTGAAGTGGTCATGTGCCCTCTGTCTATATGTACCTGTAGCCATATATATTCATACTCTCATATTTATTCATATGCCTATATACCCTCCTATATAAACATATATATGTATGTATATATATACACACACAGAGATATACACACACACACGCACACACACACATATATTTCTATTCCTTTCAACTATTTTCATATTGAGAAAAGTTTCATAAGTTACAATTCTTGTTTTTCCATGTAGGAATATAAGTAGTTCAACTTTGATAAGTTCCTTATGATTTCTTTTCCCTGTTTATCTTCTCAAGCTTGTCTTGCTTCTTGTATCTGAGTGTCAAATTTTTCTATTCAACTCTGTTTTTTTCATCAAGAATGCTTGAAAGTCCTCTATTCCACTGAATCAACATATTTTCCCCTGGGACATAATACTCAGTTTTGCTGGGTAGGTGATTCTTGTTTTTTTTTTTAATGCTTTATTAACTTCTGATTTACATCATTCATTCCCGCCAGATTTTGAGTTACAAATTTTCTCCTTGTTTTTCCCCTACCCACTGCCCAAAAATAGCAGTCCCACAGGATATCCCCTCCTCCAATCTGCTCTCTCCCATATTTTCTCCAATACCCCTTTCGACTTCCAGTTGATCTCTATGCCTCAGTGCCTGTTTATCTTATTTCCCAATTACATGTAAGATGGTATTAATAATAGTATATATAAATACACACACATATATATGCATATGTGTGTATATATATATATATTTGAATATTTGATTTTAAAACTTTCAATTCCAGATTCATTCCTTTCCTTTTTTGTCACCCACCCTTACTGGGAAGGTAAACAGTTCTGTATAGGTTGTACATGTGTGGCTAATGCAAAACAATAACATAGTAGATATATTGTAAAAGACTGACTATATTTCCCTCCCTCCTATCCCACCTCCCACTTGTTCTATTCTCTACTTTGATCCTGTCCCTTTTAAAAAGTGGGTGCTTCCAACTTCCCTCCCCCCTAGCCTGCCCTCCCTTCCCTCATCCCCCCTCTCATCCCCTTTCCCCCCTACTCTCCTGAAGGATGAGATACCATATTTAGTGTGTATTTCACTCCCTCCTCAAGCCATATTCAATGAGAATAAGGTTGAATCATTCCCTTTTGCCTTCCTGTTCTTCCCCTCCATGGTAACCATTTTCCCTTGCCCCTTCTATATGAAATAATTTACCCCATTCTGTCTCTCCCCATCTCCTCTCATTATACTCCTCTCTCACCTTTTAATTTCACCTTTTAAGTATCATCCCTTCCTATTGCATTGGTCCTGTGCCCTCTGTCTATGTGTACCTGTAGACATATATACACACTCTCACATATGTCCATATGCCCATATACCCTCCTATATAAACATATACATATGTAAAAATATACACACAGATACACACACACACATATATTTCTATTCCCTTCAACTATTCTCATACCGAGAAAAGTTTCATAAGTTACAATTATTGCTTTTCCATGTAGGAATATAAGTAGATCAACTTTGATAAGTTCCTTATGATTTCTTTTCCCTGTTTATCTTCTCAAGATTGTCTTTCTTCTTGTATCTGAATATCAAATTTTCTATTCAACTCTGTTTTTTTCATCAAGAATGCTTGAAAGTCCTCTATTCCACTCAATCACCATATTTTCCCCTGGGACATGATGCTCAGTTTTGCTGGGTAGGGGATTCTTGGTTTTAATCCCAGCTCCTTTCCCCTCCAGAATATCATATTCCAAGCCCTTCAATCCCTCATTGTAGAAGCTGCCTGGTCTTTTGTTATCCTGATTGTGTTTCTACAACATTCAAATTGTTTCTTCTTGGCTGCTCGTAATATTTTCTCCTTGATCTTGGAACTCTAGATCCCGGCTATAATATTCCTAGGAGTTTTCTTTTTGGGATCTTTTTAAAGAGGTGATCAGTGGATTCTTTCAACCCCTATTTTGCCCTCTGGTTCTAAAACATCAGGGCAATTTTCCTTGAGAATTTCTTGAAGGATTATTTCTAGGTTCTTTTTTGGATCATGGCTTTCAGGTAATCCAATAATATTTAAATTATCTCTCTTGGATCTATTTTCTAGGTCAGTGGTTTTTCCAATGAGATATTTCACATTGCCTTCTATTTTTTTCATTTGTTTGGATCTGTTTAATAGTATCTTGATTTCTCATAAAGTCACTAGCTTCCATTTGCTCCAGTCTAATTCTGAAGGAATGATTGTCTTCAGTGAGCTTTTGAGATTCTTTTTCAATCAGGCAAATTTGGCTTTTTAAGGCATTCTTCTCCTCATTGGCTTTTTGAGCCTCTTTTGCCATTTGAGTTAGTCTATTTTTTAAGTTGTTATTTACTTCAATCAGGTTGTTGACCCTCATTTCATAATTTTCTTGCATCGTTCTCATTTCTCTTCCCAATTTTTCCTCCACTTCTCTTATTTTGTTTTCAAAATCCTTCTTAAGCTCCTCTATGGCTTGTAGCCAGCTCGTATTTTTCTTGGAGGCTTTTGGTACAGAAGTTCTGACTTCACTGTCTTCCTCCTGTTCCACACTTTGATCTTTTTTGTGCCCAAAACAGGAGTGTAAAGTTGGGCTGCTCGGTTTGCTTTGCTTCCTTTGCTTGCTCATGTTGCTGCTCAATTACTTGGCTTTTTGGGCTTTTTGCCACAGTAGAACTCTGGTACCAGAAATGGGAGCTTTATCCCAAACACTGGGGTTTTTGTAGATGCCAAAGGTATTAGTTGGGTGCCTTCTCTGAAGCCTCCACACGCTCTGGCAAGCTGGTCACATACCCCAGGACCTCCACCATAGACAGCAATCCAGGCAAGAAGGAATACCCTTCAGACTGGTTGCTTGGTCCCCCTACAATCTGCAGACCAGCAGCTGAAGCTGCCATGTGGTGACAGCTGCAGGGCCACAGCACCTCAGCAGCCTCTCTCCCTGGGGGCAAAACCCAGATAGCACTTTGAATTCCCAGTTCCCAAACTCCACACTGCACTGACCTCTCACTTTGTCCTTAGCATCTATGGGTTGATAATTCTGGAAACTGCCACAGCTGCTGGTGATCTCAAGTCCCTCCAGCCAGTGGCCCGCAAGGCCACACTAGGGCTAAGACCTCCGGCTCAAGCAGGGCTGGGGTTGGCTCCCAGAGCCCTGTGCTGGCTGCTTGCTGCTGACCTGCCAGGCTGTCTTCAGTGGGAGATTAGCTTCTCTGTGACATTTTGTGGGTTCTGTAGCTCCAGAGTTTGTCTAGAGTCATTTTTTACATGAAGTGGGGAAGCTGGGAGCTGGAGCTGTGAGGAAGTCCTGTTTCTACTCCATCATCTTGACTCCACCTTGTTATCAGTATTCTTTTTTTTTTTAATATTTTTGAAGGGCAATTGGGGTTAAGTGACTTGCCCAAAGTCACACGGCTAGTACGGTGTCAAGTGTCTGAAGCCAGATTTGAAC
>NW_027187438.1:0-12953 GCF_028583685.1 Petaurus breviceps papuanus | reverse complement strand
GTCACCCACCCTTACTGGAAGATAAGCAATTCAGTATAGGTTGTACATGTGCAACATATATACATAGTACAACATGTTGTACTATGCAAAACATTTCAATAGTAGATATATTGTGAAAGACAGACTGTATTTCCCTCCATCCCATCCCACCCCCATTTGTTCCATTCTGTACTTTCAAAAGTGCATGCTTCCAAGTTCCCTCCCCCCCCAAGTCTTCCCTCCCTTCCACCATCTCCCCTATCATTCCCTTGCCCCTTACTCTCCTGTAGGGTGAGATACCGTATTTAGTGTATATGTCTTTCCCTCCTTAAGCCAAATTCAATGAGAATAAAGTTGACCCATTCCCTTTTGCCTTCCTGTTCTTCCCCTCCATTGTAACAGTTTTCCCTTGCCTCTTCTATATGAGATAGTTTACCTCATTCTGTCTCTCCCCATCTCCTGTCATTACATTCCTCTTTAACCTCTTAATTTCACCTTTTATGTATCATCCCTTCCTATTCAATTAGTCCTGTGCCCTCTGTCTATGTATACCTGTAGATATATATACACACACTCTCATATGTATTCATACCTCAATATACCCTCCTATATAGGTATATATGTGTATTATATGTATACATAAATATGTATGTATATATATAAACATTTCTATTTCCTTCAACTATTCTCATACTGAGAAAAGTCTCACAAGTTACAATTATCATTTTTTCCATGTAGGAATGTAAGTAGTTCAACTTTGATAAGTTCCTCATGATTTCTTTTCCTTGTTTACCTTCTCATGCTTGTCTTGCTTCTTGTATCTGAATGTCAAATTTTGTATTCAACTTTGGTTTTTTCATGAAGAATGCTTGAAAGTCCTCTATTCCACTGAATGATCATATTTTCTCCTTAAACATGATACTCAGTTTTGCTGGATAGGTGATTCTTGGTTTTAATCCCAGCTCCTTTTACCCTCAGAATATCATATTCCAAGCCCTTCGATCCCCCAGTGTAGATCCTGCCAGATCCTGAGTTATCCTGATTGTGTTTCCACAATATTGAAAGTGTTTTTTCCTGGCTGCTTGTAATGTTTTCTCCTTGATCTCGGAACTGCAGAACCTGGCTATAATATTCCTAGGAGTTTTCTTTTGGGGATCTTTTTCAGGAGGTGATTGGTGGATTCTTTCAACCTCTATTTTTCCCTCTGGTGCTAAAACATTAGGGCAATTTTCCTTCAGAATTTCTTGAAGGCTGGCTTCTAGGTTCTTTTTTTAATCATGGCTTTCAGGTAGTTCAATAATTTTTAAATGATCTCACATGGATCTATTTTCCAGGTCAGTGTTTTTTCCAATGAGAAATTTCACCTTGCCTTCTATGTTTTTAATTTGTTTGGATCTGTATAATAGTATCTTTTTTTCTGGAGGGCAATTAGGGTTAAGTTACTGGCCCAAGGTCACATGGCTAGTTTTTGTGTTAAGTGTCTGAGGCCAGATTTGAACTCAGGTACTCCTGACTCCAGGGCCAGAGCTCTATTCACTGATCCACCTAGCCAGCCCTGTTTAATAGTATCTTGATTTCTCAAAAAGTCACTAGCTTCCATTTGCTCCAATATAATTATTTTTTTAAAAATTTTCCTTATAAATATTTTTAATTAAATAATTTTTTCAAATGCTTTATTAATTTCTGGTTTATATCATTCATTTTTGCCAGATTTTCACTTACAAATTTTTCCCCACTTTTTCCCATACCCACCACCCCAAGATAGCAGCCCCACAGGATATGCCCTCCTCCAATCTACTCTCTCCCATATCTTCTCCCATACCCTCTCTAATTTTTCCAGCAGGGCACGGTGGATCTCTATGCCCCAATGCCTGTATATCTTATTTCCCAACTACATGTAAAATAGTAGTAATAATTGTATTTATATGTTTTTAAACATTTGATTTTAAAACTTTGAATTTCAGATTCATTCCCTTCCTCCCTTGTTACCCACCCTTACTGGGAAGATAAGCAATTCAATATAGGTTGTACATGTGTAGCTATGCAAAACATTACCATAGTAGATATACTGTAGAAGACTGACTACATTTCCCTCGCTCCTATCCCACCTCCCACTTGTTCTATGCTCTACTTTGATCCTGTCCCTTTTCAAAAGTGCTCTAATCTAATTCTGAAGGAATGATTCTCTTCAGTGAGCTTTTGAGATTCTTTTTCCATCTGGCAAGTTTGGTTTTTTAAGGTATTCTTCTCCTCATTGGCTTTTTGAGCCTCTTTTGCCATATGAGTTAGTTTATTTTTTAAGGTGTTATTTTCTTCAGTCAGGTTGTTGACTCTCATTTCCTAATTTTCTTGCATCATTCTTATTTCTCTTCCCAATTTTTCCTCCACTTCTCTTATTTGATTTTCAAAATCCTTTTTAAGCTCCTCTATGGCCTGTGTACAACTCATATTTTTCTTGAAAGCTTTTGGTGCAGGAGTTCTGACTTTGTTGTCTTTCTCCTCTTCCATGGTTTGATCCTTTTTGTCCCCAAAATAGGAGTGTAAAGTTGGATTTCTCTGTTTGCTTTGCTTCCCTATGTTGCCACTCAATTACTTGATTTTTTAGCCTTTTGCCCCAGTAGAACTCTGCTGCCAGAAACAGGAGCTTTATCCCAAGTGCTAGGGCTTTTGCAGCTGCTGGAGGTATTAGTGGGGTGCCCTCACTGAAGCCTCCACAGGCTCTGGCAAACTGCTGATGAACCCTAGGACCTCCACCCTAGACCACAATCCAGATACATGCAGTTGAAAGCAAGAGTGATTACCCCTCAGACTGGTTGCTTGGTACTCCTTCAATCTGCAGACCAGGAACTCTGAAGCAGCCATGTGTTGGACGGCTACATGGTGGCAGTGCTTCAGCCACTTCTTGCCCTGGGGGCCAAGGGTGGATCATAGTCCCGAATTCCCAGGTCCCAAAGTCCACACTGCACTGAAGTCTCTCTTTGTCCTTAGTATCTATGGGTTGATAATTCCGCAAACCTTCACAGCTGCTGTTGATTTGAAGTTCCTCCAGCCAGGGGGCTGGTTAGGCCCTCTGAGGCTAAAACTTCAGGCTCACTCAGGGCTGGGCTCAGCTCCCAGAATGCTGTGCTGGCCACTTCCTACCAGCCTGCTGGACTGTCCTCAGCAGGAGGTTAGCTTCTCTGTGTCATTTTGTGGGTTCTGTAGCTCCAAAGTTTGTCTAGAGTCATTTTTTACATGAATTGGAGGAGGTGGGAGCTGGAACTGCCCAGAAGTCCTGTTTTTACTCCACCATCTTGACTCTGCACAGGGAGATGAATCTTTATGGATTTTTTTTTTTCATCATTTTGCCTACCCAGAATAGTTTAGTAATCTTATCTAAGTCACACAGCTGCTAAGTAGTAGAATTGACACTTAGCCATTACTAACAACCTTTCCCCAAATGTCCTTGGTGGCTCAGGCTGGTCTTTCCCCAAAATAAGCTAAGGGATCATCAGCCCTCCCTCTTCTCTCTCTGTCCTCATTTCCTTTCCCAATATAGGTACACATGGACATGGAAGACATAGCTGAAATATAGATGATACAGACATACTCAACAATGATACAAATATATGTGATTTAGATGATGCAACATGAAATAATTGAAAGAAACTTTCTATCTTTTTGTAGATTTTTTTGCAAACTATCTTAGGTAGTAAGTTCCTGTAGGACAGGGATGGTTTTACATATTTTTCTCTCTTCAGCACTTAGCAGAGTACATGACACATAGTAGGCACTTAATCAATGTTTATTGATTGATGGATTGTCCCAGTAGTCTGGGTCACTCTCCAGCTTCTTTATCTCTGTCTCTGAGCCAATCCCACTCATCATAGCCTTGGGTTTGCCTCACAGATTTACCCAGATCCATGTTCTGAGAAGTGACGAGGATTGATAGAGATAATTTCTACAGGCCTTTAACTATTCGCTTATTATATGTGTCTGGGATGGGAATATGAGGACCAGAGCTGATATAATATTTGCCTCCTCAATGTCCATAGTAACTCCAGTGACCTCACCTGTTGATGGACTCCATTCCTTCACCCTACCTTTTTCTCAGGGCCCCTGGCTACAGGACTGTCCAGCTTTGCCTGGACTCTGCTCACTGCCTCCTGGACCTCATACCTTCTCCAGTGGGGGAGGTGTTGGGGCAGGTGCATGAGCAGAGGCAGGTGAGGGTCCCTGAGCTCCTACAGGCTCTGCCAGCCCCCCAGAGCTGGAAACTCTCTCCTGGTTACAGGGAATCTCATCCTGGGGCAGAAGCCATCCTTCATTTATCCATAACCAGTGGCAACCATTCCTGTGTCAGACACTAATCATGAACTTCTCTATGATCTTGAGGTCCCTGATTGGGGGACTCAGTAGAGGAAGCTGCATCCCCCAGGCCCAGTCTCAGGTGGTATGGCCTAGTCAGATTGACAGGGCCCTGAGATGGCTCTTACCAGGCAGGGGTCTCTTTGCATATGGAGACCCATGGAGCTCTCACAGGCTCTGCTCAGCATATAAAGGCCCCTCTTCCTGCCTGTGTCAGGGTCAGGGTGCTCTGTCTACACATCTCCAAGGGCCAGGATGATTTCCCCCTGTCAGCTCCTCTGGCTCTTGGTGCTCTGGGCTCAGGGTAAGACACAGCAGATCAGAGAAGGAGCTTCAAGAGTAAAGGTTTAACCCTGGAAAACAAAACAAAACAAAACTTATGATTCCTTCTATCCAGTGGGTGAGAAAGTTTAAGAAGAGCAAAGGCAGATGGGCTGGCAGGCATGGCCAGGCCATCCAATAAAAAGTAAAAATAAAAACAGCTGGGAGGGCTGGGGGAAAACATGGTTCCTATCAAAAGTGGACGAGTGGAATTGATTGTCAGAGATTTGTGAATTCATTCTTCTCCATAAAACTGTCTAGTTCTTACCATTTACCACGGTTGCTTACACATTTTTGTCTTGTTTCTTCCTCGATTCCATTGGGGCCATTATGGTGACTGGGTCTCCAGCTTCCTTGTGCAGATCTTCAGGAGACAGTGTCATGATCAGCTGCAAGGCCGGCGACAGTTTAAAGCATTTTGATTATAGCTACTGTAATTGGTGCCAGCAGATACCTGACCAAACCCCCAGGCTGCTCCTCTCCTTGGCTACCAGCCTGGCAGATGCAGGGCCTGCCCTGCTTGTTCAGTGAATTCAGCTCAGAGCAGCTGCTGCTTCTTTGAGGGTCCCCAGGGCAGAGCAGCCCCTGCTCTCTGGGCAGCCTCACATCTCCTGGGGCTTCTCCTTTGCCTGCCCTCCCAGTTCCTCATTCTCCTACCAGAGGGCCACACCGAGAAACTACATTCTTGTAACCAAAGCAAGTTGGAGATAGCTCAGTCCCCTGGGAAATACTGTGGCAGGGATTTCTTGAGGGATCAAGTTCATTTGAAACCTTTAATGTCACACTAGGAGACTTCCTCTTATTGTGAGCTCAAGTTCACAGAGGGGAGCTGTGAAAATAACACCTTCAGGTTCAGGAGGGCTGAAGGTAAAAGCCAAGTTTATTATGCAAGTGCAGTGGCAGGTGTGATAGGCCCACCCTATAGAAGCAAAAGCAAGCCTAACATACTTTCCCCCACCCCACCCCCAAAGCCCCTTCCCTGTTTACGCATTGGCTGGGTACTAAGGGCTATACAACTTCCCCATGTGACTATTACACAGTTCCCCTTAATACATGTCCCTCTCCCTCCATATGCATTGTATAACCTTTAAATGAGTCCTTACTACTCCCAGAGTAGAAGCTAGTGTTCATGAACTTACTGCATGGGAGTATTCTAAGCAAGACTTAACTTTTCCTCTACTTAACTGACTTCTAACCTCAAAACAGGGTAAAACCAATGGCATCCTGCTTGGCCCACTTTTTTCTGTGTGAGAAATAACTGCTCCAATATATCTTCCATTCTGCTGACTGTTATTGTGATTTATGGAGGAAAAGTTCTCCTTTATATCTCTCAATTTCCCTCTTCTGCTAGAAGATAATCTAGTGCTAATCTGGGATGAGATCCAGTAAGAGAGCAGACAAGGTGTCAATTGAAAATATGATCCAGGATATTTATGTTTCCTTATACATTAACATGACATAACATATTATATGTCTGTAAAATATTAAGATAAGAAAGTCCCATTATTCAAGAGAGTGTTCCCAGTTACAGGCCTCATCCTTAAAGGCAGCAGGCAGAGGAATGCTGTTGGCTTCTTCTGGACCTTGAGGTTGACACCAGACAGGCAGTTCCTGGGTTTACTTCCAGAACAAGGGAGAGGATGTTCACTCTTAGGTATACTGATTAGCCTGATGAATGAAAATGTTTTACCAGCATCCTCCCACTGCTTTCTTCAGAATCAAATTATTTTCCTGCTTTTGCCCTGAGGCTAAGACTTTTTGGTATGTATGAATTCCTAGTTTTCACAAGTCACATATTACACGATTTTTGTGGAAACAAAAGTATTAATCCTTCCTTACTGAGCCCTAATGTGTTTCTCTGTGACCCTGGGTTTGTCATTCATTCTCTGTCTGTTTCAGTTTCCTAAGCTGTAAAATGGGTGTAATATCAACACCTCCCTCCCAGGGTTGTTGTGAGAGTTTTATAAGGTAATACTGGTAAAGAGCTTAGCCCAGGGCCTGGCACATAATAGGTCCTATAGAAATGCTTATTCCCTTTCTTTCCCCTTTCCATTCAGTCCTGGCCCAGCCTACAAACCTCTTCTAGACTTGGTTTTCATGTTAGTTCTGTGAGAGCTAAAGGGTTAAGGTGAATCAGACCCTTCCTCCATGACTTGCCAATTGTTGATTCTGACCATGAAGTGACTTAGGTAATAATTTCAGTAAGTGATAGCCAAATTGTTTTAGATGTAATCCCTTTTTAACTACAGATTGTAATGGAAATGCAAATTTAAAGATCTTCCCTGCCCCTAGGCTAGAGTGCACCTGGAGCCTGGGGTAGGAGGCTTGTTTTTCAGTAGATACTTTTTGATTGGCCAGTGAGTCAATAAGGTTGTTACATTCTCTGAGCCAGGAGAAGGCTATATAAGCCCTGATGTGAGGCTTTGTTTTGGGGCTCACTTTGAGAAGTGTTCTGTGATTTGATCTGGATTGTGGGAAGCCGTTGTCCAGAGCCCCCTGGCTTTGAAAAACCCAGATGTGGAAACCTAGATGTTGATTTGGTATGGATGTAACGGTTGGACCGTTTGGAAAGCTGTCTACTTGATCTGTTTCTCTGACTTGATAATTCTGTCTGTGTATTCTGAAGTTCAGGGTGCTGACCTTTTTCCCCTGAACAAGGTAAACGATATATGTCTGACTGATTAAAGTAAGCCTGTTAACCCATTTTGAGTTGCTTTCCTTTATCAAAGCAAATCCAAGAACCTGTGGTGGCAGCAAACCCTGAGGACGCTTGGGGTGCTTGCTGCTACACAGGTAAAGTTGTAAATAACTGAGCCTCCTTTGGCACTTTCCTTTCTGATGTTAAACATATTATTAACATATTCCATAGAAAAAAGGCAGAAATGGTGAAATGCTGGAGTCCCTTTTCCAGAAATCTCTCACTCCTCTGTCTCTTGGCTGGCTCCCAGTTTTCTTTTACTGTTCCTTTTAACAGTCTTAGATAATATTCTCGGTCTCTATTTTCCCTCTGTAACTGTCCCATTTTCTCCTGACAGCTTTTAACTGAGACCGGGCTCACTTGTTTGTTGTTTCTAGTCCCTCATCTACCACTTCATGGGGCGAGAAGATACCTGAGTGTTAGCGGTACCTCGCACCCCAGCAACTTGGGTCTTCCTTATTTGGGAGCTCCACTCTTGCGGCCACAGGTGAAGAGGGAATACAGTCCTGTCAGCTCCGGTGCCCAAAAGACCAGTGAAGTTTCTTCCTTCAATTTTTAGGGTGAGCCTTGGTCGGGTGTGATTAATTATCTGAGTGAAATTCCTTTGATCTTGTGGTGGAATGTCTTCTACACACAAGGGGTATTCTAATAAGACTCCTTGAGCAATGGGGCTGCCTTTCTCTATGAATGTCTCCTCATTATCTATATTAATCAATAATATGGCCTTTGGAATTTTCTGATATGTCTGTCACCAGAACAGCCAAGGAATAAGTGGTACTGGGAGAAATGATCAGGAAAGAAACACAAATGTTAGTTAAAGGTTATATTGGAACAGCTCTCAATAGTCTAAACTCTGAAGCTGGAAAAGCTCCCTGCTGTGAGGCCGGCCACACCCTCCTCCTGGAATCTCCACAAATGCCTTGGCTTCCCACATTTAAAGCTGTTTCTAGCCTGTTCTATGGTTTTTTCCAAGGTGCATTGTGCGCCCGCACTAAAGGGGGAACCATGCTCATTTTCTTCTCTGCCAAGTATTCTTCCTGCCTTTTCTCCTGTAGTCACCTCTCTCCCTCCCCGTTTTCAGTATCTCTGCTTTGCCAGGCTTTTGTATAGCTAAATCTGAGAGGTCTGGATAGCGAGGTCTATAAGTGGGAGGGGGCTGCCAAGGCCATCCTTCCTCTCTGTCCCAGGGTGATGGGATCCCTACTTGAGCTGCCTTCGCTCTTACTAGGTGGTATAAGACCCCGAAATAAGTCTCTCTCTCCCCTGGTCTCGCTATGCTTGTTTTTTGTCCCATTTTTACTCACTATTCTCTGAGTCCTTTGCCTGTTCCGGTTACCGCACAACTTTGCTTGGGTATCAGCTCCTGGAGCTCCTGGAAGCAAGGGGTGTTTGTACCCCAGAATCTCAGGGTGCACTGGGGTGATCCTGGGGTCCTTCTTCAGCCCTACATTGGGCACCAGGTGTGACCGGCCCCTAACTCTGCTGACCTAGGTGTCAGCCCTAGGTTGTGTTCTCAGGAGGGATTGAAGAGACCGGAGACTAGGGAGAGAAGTGACTGGCAGTTTATTCTAAGATGGTGGGGTACGTGGGAAGCGTCCGGGCCGAAGAAAGCTGGATCCTTATGATGGGGTGCTTGGGATCTATGTTTGTATCATCATTTTGTAATACAATTTTGTGACATCAGTCTGTAAAATCAGTTTGTAAAATCACACTTCACCCTCCCCCCCAGTCTCAGAGCATTAACTCTGCCCAGCAACAACTATTGAAGCTTGGAATAACAAGCTAGTCTTATGAATCCTTCACAAAAGTATCTGTAAACATTCCAGCTTAGGCAACTATTATCTCCCCCTTGTATAGTGTCCCGCTGCCCCCATGAATCCTTCTGTGCCCTATCTCTAGATTGACTCCTTGGCTGCCTCAATGAATCCTTCAGGACCCTATCTCTGGGTTAACTCCTTAGCCTATTATCCACACACTGAGTCTTGGTTAGCCTTGATTCCCAGACATCAATCTTGACAAACATGACACTGATGGGCGGCAGACTGGGCACTTCTCTATCAGCCCTTGACCTCTAGCTGACTTAGTGACTTTAGTTTCAAGACTAAAACCACACCTCCAGGTAGCCCCCCCCCCCCTTGGGCTTTTTCCGAGTGAATTATGGGCAATATGCTTGCACAGTTATGTTAAAAATGCATGTTCCTTTTAACACTGGCCCCACCTTAACTCCTCCCTAATCCCACCCTTAATCACCTAGTTAGCATAATTGGCATGGGTTCTACCATGAATTATTCTATAAAAACCTTAATTCTACCCCTTTGAGGTTGCAGGTCTCCTAAAGGACTTTTGCCTGCTGTAAAGCATACAATAAACTTTTACAACTCTGACTCCAAGTTGTCTTGGGTTAAATTCTTTCCAGACTGAATCGAAGGCTTTCTGGTCTTAGATAAGATCAGAGTTCCTGCTAAACCCATTGTGAGCCATCCCTTATCACTTATATACTTTATTTTTTTATTTTTGGTTTTTATTATTTTTCATTTTTGCTTTTTTTGGAGGGCATGTGGGGTGAAGTGACTTGCCCAAGGTCACAAAGCTAGTTTATGTGTTGTGTCTGAGGTCAGATTTGAACTAAGGTCCTCCTGACTCCAGGGCCGAAGCTCCACTCACTGAGGCACCTAGCCACTCTCTTATATACTTTTATAGACAGCACGATTCAGGCACGATTTCCTCTTGCACAGGGAATGTGAACCAATGGAGGGGGACGGAACCAACCATATCAGCTGCTGCTCATCAAGCCAGCAGTCTCCTGGGAGATGTCCTTGTGAGCCATCAATAGGACTGTGTCCCTCAGCACCTCCTCATCAGCCACAGGCACAGAGCGGCCTGGGAACCAAGAGGCCCTGAGGCAGGTCCTTGTTACCCCTGAGAGCAGAGGAGCTTGGAACTCACATTGTCCTGTCCAGGGAGGAACTTGAGATAGCTGAGATCCCCTCCTAAGAAAGCTGTTTTTGGACCAGTCACTTAACCCCAATGGCCTTACCTTCCCCCTCCAAAAAGAAAAAAAAAAAAAAAGCAAATCCCCAGAAAGGACCTCAAGTTTCGTTAGAGTTTCTGCCCTCCCTAGGGCCCCCTGCTCCTGACACGCTCAGGTTTGGGACATGAATCTCTACCTGTGTGGAGCTGCCCTATGCTTAGGAATGGCTGCTGCTGTTACACAATTGGGCCCTATTTAAGATGCTAAATGGAAGCAATGGAAGTCACAGCACAGAAGGCCCTACAGTGTGAATGGAGATGACTGGAGAAGAACAACATGGGAGAAGAGTTTGAGAATGATTGAAATGCACAGTCTGCAGCACAGTTCTGGCTGTGGACAACTTCACAGAGAGATGGGACCTGGCCTGTATAATGTGAGATCAAACTCTTGAATCACCAAGGATCCAAGTTGTATTTTGAGTTTCTTTGACATTTATACAATTTGTGAGATATAAACAATACTTTGTTATAAATATGTAATAGTGCTTCATTTTGGGAGAGCTAAAAAAAAACCTGTCGTTAAATGGAAGGAAAGTTGGCTGTTTTACTTGATACGAGGTGAAAGAATGAGACATCCTTTCCACATAATTTCAGCATGCAACCTGGGTTCTGGCTCAACAGCCAAATAATATCTCGCTTGGACCAAGTAGTACATAAAGTGGAGAATATTTGCTCCTACTCTGGCATGGATGGGAGAGGGAGGGCCACTCCATGACATGTGCCCAGAAAGTGGCTCCCCAAGCCTCTTACCCACAAGCCTGGGTTAGTACCAGGGAGTCTAAGAGGTTAGCAAAGGGGGCATTGCAGGAGACGGGGATTTGCCGCTGCACATGCACAGAGAAGGCATCTTGTAATGGCCATAGAAAGTCGCCACATCCCAAGCAGACGAGCAGCAGGAACAATGGTGCTGTCTGTGTCACAGCAGACTTGACTCCAATGGTCATTGGCCACCCACACCCAGATCTGGAGAGTCTGTGTAGCACTGGGATTTTCTTCTCCGGAATCACTTGTGATATTCATTAGCCAAAGGACTTTTGGAGAAATGGGCCTGAGGCATGAAGACATGGATCAGAATCCTCCTCTCCCCTGAAATGTAATCTCTGCATAAGCTTTCTGAGTCTCCATTTCCTCCACAAGGAGCTCTGGCTCCCAGTCTGTGACTCTCACCAGGAGGCAGGGTCCTGGTCCCATCAGAAGCTGTAGTCATAAGGCCCCAATATATTAAATTTTTAAAAAAGCCTACTTTTATCTATCCTTATGTGATAAAAGCTGTGGATTCAAAGACCAGAGCTGAATAGTTCCTGCCCCTGTGGGAATTTAACATTCAGCTGGGCAGAAGGCAAGTGGTGTCTACAGAGTCATTCCAAGAGGGAAAAAAGACATGTATATGGGAGGAGAAGCAGAGGCCTCCCCAGTGGGATGGAACCTGAGCTGGGCTTCAGAGGAAGCTGGAGATTCTGCCTGGGGGAGGAGGGGAGGATCTGCATGACCCTCTGAGGGGGCCCCCTGTGCAAAGGCCTGGCAGTGAGTCATAGAGGGCTGTGTGCAGAGATAGCTCATGGGCTGGCTTCACTAGAAGGAGAGGACACAAAGCTGGTGGACATGTCATTAGCCTGGGAACCCAGGAGAGAGCCATGTTGGGGACAATGTTAAATGCCAGCCTGAGGACTCTGGGTTAGATCTTAGAGTCCATAGAAAACTGGTGGAGATTTTTGAGAAAGTGACATGATGAGATATAAAGACTATCAATTTGGCACCTGTGTGGAAGAGGGGAAATTAACAGAGTTCCTGCTGATTGGGTGTCCCAGGAGAATAAAGTTTTGTCTGTGCCTTAGTTCTTCTGATCCACATGTAAATTCTGAATTCAGTCATTCACCAGGGAGAAGGTGAGATAACATCAGCAAGTCCTTCCTACTCAGAGATTCCTGCATTCTATATGGATTATTTTCATCATATTGTCAGCTCAGAGAGGTTTAGTCATCTGATCAAAGTCATACAGCTGCTTAGTAGCAGTACTGAGACTTATCAAGGCCAGACTCCCAGGCTGACAGTGCTTCATCCTTGACAGCTTTGGAGGCATTACTTCCAAAATAAGCCAAGGCATCTTCGGCTCCCTCTTCTCTCTCTGATCTCCTTTCCTCTCCCAGTTTAGGTCCATACAGACTTGGATAATATAGAGAGATGGCAGAGAAATCAATGATATAAACGTGCAGGATAGAGATGAAGTCACAGTGAGTGATGGGCAGGGAGAGGACCTGAGAGCCAGGACCCCAGGATCAAGTCCTGAGTCTGACTCAGGCTGGCCATGCTCCTGAGTCACTGCCTAACCTGTGAGTGCTGAAGACAGTTCCCCAGCGACAGAAGCTGCAGAGAAAGGGCCAAGATGCACTGGGGGATACTTGACATTGGAAGCTTATCTTACCAAACCAAATGTGAAGAAATCTTTGTCTATAATACCTATATGGCTATGTCCTAAGTGGTGCAGTGAATGGTGCCTAGACTGGGATTCATGAGACCTGAGTTCAAATCCTACCTCAGACTTACTAGCTGAGAAATCCTGACCATGTCATCCAGCTTC
>NW_027187437.1:0-10970 GCF_028583685.1 Petaurus breviceps papuanus | reverse complement strand
TGGTCTATTCCTGAAAATAATTAGAGGAAAAGGAAAAAGAACCTATATATTCAAAAATACTTGTGGTGGCAAAGAACTGGAAATCGCAGGGAAGCCCATCAATTGGGGAATGGCTGAAGAAGTTGTAGTATGTAATTGTGATGGAATACTACTGTGCTATGAGAAAGGATGAATTCAATGACTTTAGAAATTCCTGGAAGGTCTTGCATGAAACAATGAAGAGCAAAATGGGCAGAATCAAGAGGACATTGTATGCAGGGATAGCAATACAATATATAAGAATAACTTTGTCAGAAGGACCCGAGTTCAAATTTGGCCTCAGACACTTGATACACTAGCCAGGTGACTTTGGGTAAGTCATTTAAACCCAACTGCCCTCAAAAAAGCACAAAAAAAATGACTTTGATTGAATAAGGGTTTTTTTTAATATTATAAATACCCAAATTAACTATAAAGAAGATAAGAAGAAAGATGTTATCTGCCTCCAGAAAAATAATTGATAATAGAAATATGTATAGAAAAAAATTTACATATGTGTACCTATTTGGGTAGCTATCTGTGAGGGAGGAGGGGAGAAAGAAAAAAAAAGAAATTTACATGATGATTGTTGTTATTTGAAAGAAATAGCAAGTTATGCTTAGTAGATTTCTAGTATCATGTGCAATCATCTTTTTTATTGTACTATGCTATGGGAATATTTATTTTATTCAATAAATTAGAAATAAAATTTTAAAAATATGTTATATAGACCTCACGTGATAAACTTTCAGAAGAGCAGGCGCAAAAGTCACATCAGAGAAGCAGACATCTGCGGACTGTGTTCTACCAAGAGGGAACCCCCAGGTCAAGGAGATCACCAACGGATTTGAGTATCTGAGTGAGAAAAATCACACATGAAGTTTCTATAGAAGGGAAAACCGATTAGATGGCCATATAGTACAGTAGAAAGAATGACTGATTGGAGCCCATTAACCTAAGCCTAAGTCTTAGTTCTGAGATGTACTTAGTACAGAGAGAAAAGTTTCTTAAAATCTCTGATCATCTATTTTCTCATCTGCAAAATACAGATAATAATACTTATTATATACCTCATAAGTTGTTTTAAACAAAATACTTTATACACAACAAAGTTCTATGTACAAGTTGTTAATGATAAAAATTAAAGTGATCATATAAAATTGTAAAAGAAAATCAATTGTCAGATATTTTATAATCATCCAAGACATCATAGGATGCGCAAAAGAATTTTAAGACATAGCTCCTGCCCTCTGAGAATTTATAGTCTTACTGTGGAAAGAAGTAAATGCATATTAAACAAAGCTTAAAAGCACTATATCCATGTAATAGTGCTAACATATTGTGTTTTTCAGACTATTAACTTTGTAGGATATGATCCTCAAGAAACTAGGGGTACATGATTTCCAACTTAAAACTGAGGAAGGTTTCAAATTTAAAAGGTGATCTTTAATGGATTTTTAAAGATTGGAAGGAAGCTTTCTTGGCAGATAGAAAGTAGATTGCTTTGGGCATATGAAACTAGCCTCTTTAAATTCCTGTAATGGGCCAATGAATGAGTTTGACTGTTTCAAGGTACGAGATGGACTAATCATCACTGATGGTCAATTACTGAATAACTCTGATGTTTATGGCCAAGAATTTGAATATGACACATAGCAGAATTTGCATCTTCAAATGTTTTTTCATGGTTCAACATTGTCACAAGCTTACACTGATGCCTTTTGGGGAAAAAATTCTGTATTTTTACCTGTTCCCTAGATTTGGCTGACACTCTAGCACTCTTAACATAAATTCTTTATTTATTGGCTTGTGGATGCACTGTCCATTTATCTCACTTAGTTGGTAGTTACAGCTTCCTAATGATTAAGTAGATAGAAGAATGTTAAAGAATGCTTATTAAAGGGACAGCTCACTTAAATCAGTATACTTCTCGTGTACATAATGAGAGCATTTTTCTCTGAAGCTGAAAATAAGGAAAATAAATTATGTACTCTGATGGCTAAGCATACACATACACATACAAACATCTTTTGTTTATCAGTAAAAGAAAGATATTTGGTGAGTTAACTTTAGGATATTAAAAGTAAATAACTAGGTAACTCTTCAAATGAATGCTTATTGAAGCATTAACTAGGAGACATTAGGTCCTTTCTGGATCATAAGATCCTGGAGAAGTTTCTTGATGAACACAGTATCTTGCATGAATGGACACCAAATAAATATTGTTTTATGGTACTGGAATTCTTTAATAAGAAGGATAGAGAGTACCAACTCTCTCCTTAGTCTTTTGTTTGTCCTTGTCATAAAGCTGTCACCTCCAAGAGAGGCTTGTTCATTCATATTGATGTACCTTCTTAAGTTCATGACTCCTACTCCAATGACTTTCACCCCTACTCCACTTATTGTTCTTGTTGTTATATTTGACTAAAAAAAAAGTTCCATTGTCATTTTCAAGATTCCACCATGCACACTGTCAGCAAACAATCTCCCCTCCAATTCTACCAAAAAAAGCTTGTGACTAATTTCATGTTTTTGACAATAGAAAATGGCGCTCTTTTTTCTCTTGCATTCTGTGCTGTTCCAGTACGTCTCTGAGCATTCTTTTCCTATCTTCTCCTCTGGCTACTCTTTTAAACATGACAATTCCTCAAAGATCCATGCTCAGGATCCTGTCTCTTGAACTTCAGTTTCATATTTTCAATCTCTTCTGAGCCCCCCTAAGTGGATGTTCAGCAAAGTCCTCAAATTTAGTACATCTAAAACACAAATCATCATATTTTTCTTCAAGCTTAATATTCTTTCTAACCTCATTTAGTTTATTTGTCCCCACCTCCGCTTCCAGTCATAGGATCACAGAAGTATAGATTAAAAACTCCAGGGCATTAGTTCTCAAAACATTTAGTGACTTCCAAAGCTTACATAAATAGTAACGCTAATTGGCATTTGAACTTAGATCCTTTGACTTCTTTCCAATATCATACAAGTTAGAGACCTTGCCTTTCATTCCTTCCTATCTCAAAGTCCTACATTTTCTATCACTAAATACGGTTTAATTTTTCATTCACAATGTCTCTTCGGTCTATCCTTCCTTTCCATTCCTGTTCTTATTGTTCTAGTTCTATTTCCTGCCTCTGCATCCTGGTTTCCTCCAAGTAAACCCTCATCCATAACACCTATCTCTATATGTAAAAGTCCTACTTGTCCTTCAAGGTGTTACTCCAATGGTTCTGCCTTCATTTAGTCTTTTCTAATTCTTCCCTACTGAAAGTAATCTCATTTTTTCTCACTTTTACAATATTTTGTTTTCACTTCTCTTGTGCTCTTTTTAACAATAGAGTTTTTTTCAGTGAGAATGGCCCTTAGATATGGAAACGAGCTTAACATAGTCCACTGACCAACCCATATTGGCAGTGCCTGGACTAGATTTCATATTGTAATAGTCTGGGCCTGACTTGAACTGATAGTGTGGTAATTGAAATTTAATATTTGAAGAAAATGAGGCCAAGGAAACTGGAAGTTGATTTAGCTGGGCAAGTTGTCCATTGTGGCCTGCTAGCCAATTTTCAGTGTCAGGCTACAATCCTTGTAGCTGATTTTACTCAGATGATAAGAAGTGACATCAGCTATCTGAGCCTTTACTTTCTTGAACCAATCAATACTGATTTCAATATCTTTTAAGGAGCAATATCCCACCACACCCATATGAATTTTTACCCCATCATACCATATTGCCTTATAGCTTAATTATTTATGTAGTTATTCTTGCACATAAATGCATTTTATGTTTAAAAAAAAACTAAGCATCTTAATTTAGGATTTAAAGTTCTTTGAGGCCTAAAACAGCATCTTATTTGTTTCTGCTGGTCCCACAGCGTCCAAAACCAGGCCTAAAAATATAGTAATAATTCAACTGTAAGGGGAATTGACTGTGATTCTGATGAATTTGAAGAGTTCCTTTATCAGCTCATTGAGATCACAGAGTATAAACCTTTGTTTGGAGGCCTTTGAGAGGTATCTCTCCCAGTAAAATATGGACAAAACCATTTTCTGAATAGGTACAGAGAACCTTTGATTAGTTTCTAGTGACTAAGCTGTATCTCACAAGACTGGCTGAGTGGAGTTCAGGAAGATAGATAATTACTGGAATATTAGCCCCTCTTGTGAAGTGAGCATTTTTTTTAAAAGCCTGTTCATCTTTTCCCTGTTAAAGAGACAGACCAATGTGCATTAGAGAGGTCCTATATTCTGTGGAGTAGGGTGAGGGAGGTGAGAGTTTCACAGACAAAAGGGAGCCTGTACATTCACTCTGTCTCCTCCTTGTCAGGAATCATTCATTGCTGCCATAGAGCAGAAACACACAACAGCTTCTGTACCTACTTAGACAGAGAGAAAAAAAAATCTTCAAATGTACTGTCTGGGTCAAGTGATGACAATAGCTGGGGTAGCATTTCTCCAGAAGCAAGTGGCAGAATCAGATCCGTCATCACCCATATCACCTGAGAGCATAATTCAAGGATGGAATTTCTGAATCCAGGCTCCTCTGTAGAGGAGAGGAGCATTCTTATTTTCTGGGAAAGAAAATTTCCTGAGCAACACTACACCAAGTGGGGGAAAACTGTCTAGTGAGTAACCCCAAGTACCAAAATTCAGAAATCAAACCTCTTAATTAGATAAGGTACTTTCCCAGTAAAACATTAACCCCTGGGGGAAAATAGAGGCTCATTCACATAGTTCCCAATGCATATCCTTTTTGAAGAACAAATCCAAAAAATACAGAAAGGAGCAAAGAAATCTAGATTTACTATCTCTTGATATTGTAGTGAGTTATTTAGATAGAGTAGGTCCAATGGGAAGAGAATTACCTATTCAACAACTCCCAAAGTCTCTTGTCTTGATAGGAATCAAAACCACCAGGGGAAAAAAATGACGTTCTCTTAAAGATACTTACTAAACAATACTTAGGTTGCATATTTATTGAGATTATTGTGATCTATAGTGTATGATAATAGTCTAAACTTAATTTCTAGTAAATTACTTTTTAGTTTTCCCTGAAGGTGCTGAACCTGTGCTCAGACAAAGAGAAATTATAAATTAATGTATAAAAAGTGAAATATGGAATACTAATTATTTTTTCTGAGTATAACAAAAATAATGGTTAATACAGGGAAAATAAGCAAAATATGTTGACCTAAATGAAGACTTAATAATAGCATTTGAATTACTAGCTCAAGGAATAAATCATAGAAATAATTAACAACTACGTAAATAATTTGGGGAATCCTTCTCCAAATTAATATTATATATTGGTTTGCTTAGTTGCAATTGATTGTAATTCTTTCTTAATCTGTTCCACTTTTCTACTTCTTAAAAAATATATAACCAAATAGATTAAGTGATTATTGCTTTATATTATCATTTGAGGTCTGAATGAATTATCTATCTCCCCTTCATTCCTACTTGATTAAAAAAAGTTTAATTAAAATTCTCAATTTTTATTTCTCCAAATGAACTTTGTTATTATTTTGCCAAGATTTCTAAATTAACCTCTTGGTAGTTTGATTAGTATACCGCTGTCTGCACATTAAATTAGTATGTATCAATATTTTAATTATGTTGTCTGACCAAAACATGAGTAGTAAATTGGTTAGAAGTTGCCACTTCTCTTTAAGAAGTATTTTTTTTCTGTTAGGAATATTTTGCAAATATATTTATGTGCCTTTATTGTGCCTTGTTAAATTGACCCCCAGATTTGGGGGGCCATTTTGTAGTTATTTTAAATGGGACTTACCATTCTGCTATTTTCTGCCTAATTTTGATATTGCTACATAGAATTTTTATTGCCTTGTGAATATTTTGAAAAGGAACATTAAAGAACATATGTATTTCTCAGTACCATGCAGAATTTAAAAAAAAGAGCATGTGCTAAGTTACAAAGAAATTATAAATTAATATTTTAAAAGTGAAACATGAAAAAGTAAACATAATTTTTCATTATATAGAAAAAATAATTATTAATAGAAAGAATATATAATTAAATATGTTACTCAATGAAGACTTAATAACACTCTAAATGACTGGTTCAAAGGATAAATCATGGAATAATTAACAACTATGCTAAAAAAAAGTATAATGATGTTAAGGCAAAATACCATAAATTCTGATGTGTAGCTAAAGCAGTCCTCAGAGGAAAAAGTATATATCTGAGAAAATACATTAAAATATTAGAAAAATATGAATATTGAATTTAATTTATAATTTAAAAATCAAAACAAAAATAGACCCAAAATCAGTCCCAAAGAGGAAATCTTGAACATAAGAGAGAAGTAGATAAAATGGAATGCAGAAAGTTATGGAATTTATTTTAAAAATTGCTAAAGCTGGTTCTTGAGAGACTAACCCAACCAATAACCCTTTAGCTAACCCAGTAATTGGGTCAACAAACCTATAGCTAACCAAAAAGAAGAGGGAGAAAAATCAAGTTAACCAAAAACAAATTTAATGAATATTTGAGTCATAATGATCAAGTAGTTTTTTTTCAAATTTCAAAAACTACTTTGCACAATTATATGTCAGCAAATCTGAGGATTTTTAAAAAGTGGAAGATCATGTGAAAAAATGTAAAGAACCTAAAGAACAGAATGTGAATTAGGAATATTACCTGACTTTCAGAAAATTAAATTGAACTAGCTTCAAAGGAGCTACTAAATGGTGAGGAGATGAAACTGAATTGACTCTGTATATGAGTGTATTAAACATGTAATTAAAAATTAATGTCTATGTTACAGAAAAAAAATTGTATTAATTAAGAAAGAAAATAATCTTCCAAACTATTTTTTGGAAATAAATCTAGTTTTTATTCTTAAACAAGGGAATGAAAAAGAAAAAAGTGAAAAATAGTCTAAAATCACTTGTGAATATACATATTTTTAAAAATCCTAGCCAAAAAAAACCCACAGCAACACACATACATATATGTATGTATAGTACCTAAGTTGAATTTATTGCAGCAATATAAGCATGGTGGGGGGTGCAGAGCCAAGATGGTGTAGTAGAAGCAGGAAACTTCATGAGCTACTGCCACAACCACTTCCAATCAATACCTGTAAAATATGACTCTAAACAAAGTTTAGAGCTACAGAACTCACAGAGTGACAGAGAGAAACTGTCTGTTTCTGCTGAAGCCAGCCTGGCAGGCCAACAGGAAGTGTCTATCACACCAAGCTGGCAGCCGAGTACAGTCCCATGTACAGTACATGCAACCAAGCCTGGGGTGGCCCTGAATACCAGCACAGACTGGCCAGAACAAACTTCAGGAGAGTGAATCACAAGCAGCTGTGGTGGTTTCCAGACTTCTCAAGCCATAAAGGCCAAAGAGAAAGTAAAAGGTCAGTGGAGAACTCCATTGGAACTTAGTGATAGAAGAGTGTGGTCCAGCCCCTGCCCTCATGGCAAGAGGTGGCAGAGACACAGTGGCTGCAGCTGCTGCTAAGTGACTAACTCTGAAGTTCCTGGCCTACAGAATATAGGGGGACCAAGAGACCATTCATAGGGTAATCGCTCTTGCTTTGACCTACTTGGATCTGGGTTGCTGTCTTGGGTGGTGGTCCTGAGGTGAGAAATGCCAGAGCTTGTGGTAGCTGTAGAGAGGGCACCTCCTAATAGCTCTGACAACATTTGCAAAAACCCCAGCAATTTGGGACAAAGTTCTCTCCACTCTGGAAGCAGAGTTCTACCATGGCAAAGAGCTCAAAAGTCAAGTGATTGGTCGGCAAGATAAGCAAGCAGAGGAAGCACAATCAAATCATAGTATCCTTTTTAGGGGACAAAAAGGATCAAAACATGGAACCAGAAGAAGTCAACAAAAGCAAAACTCCTGAATCAAAAGCTTCCAAGAAAAATAGGAACTGGTTATAGGCCATGAAGTAGCTCAAGTAGGATTTTGAAAAGCAAGTAAAAGAAATGGAGGAAAAATTGGGAAGAGAAATGAGAATGATGGAAGAAAATCATGAAAAGTGAGTCAACAGCCTGCTAAAGGAGACCCATAGAAATACTGAAGAAAATAACTAAATAATAGTAACTAAAAATAACTAAATAGAAAAACTAAAAATAACTAAATAAAATAACTAAAAATAGACTAAGTCAAATGGCAAAAGAGGCCCAAAAAGTCAGTGAGGAGAAGAATGACTTAAAAAATAGAATTGCCTAGATGGAAAAGGAATTTCAAAACCTCACTGAAGAGAATAATTCCTTCAAAATGAGATCGGAGCAAATGGAAGCTAATAGCTTTATGAGAAATCAAGATACTATAAAACAGATCCAAACAAATGAAAAAATAGAAGACAATGTGAAATATCTCATTGGAAAAAACTCTGTCCTGGAAAATAGATCCAGAGATCATTTAAAAATTATTGGACTACCTGAAAGCTATCATCAAAAAAAAAGAAAAAAGAGAACCTAGAAATCATCCTTCAAGAAATTCTCAAGGAAAATTGCCCTAATATTCTACAACCAGAGGGCAAAATAGAAATTGAAAGAATTCACTGATCACCTCTTGAAAAAGATCCCAAAAAGAAAACTCCTAGGAATATTACAGTCAAATTCCAGAGTTCCCAGGTCAAGGAGAAAATATTACAAGTAGTCAGGAAGAAACAATTTGAGTATTATGAAAACACAATCAGGATAAGACGAGATCTAGCAGCTTCTACATGAAGGGATTGAAGATCTTGGAATATGGTATTCTTGAGGTCAAAGGAGTTAGGATTAAAACAAAGAATCACCTACCCAGCAAAACTGAGTATAATACTTCAGGGGAAAATATGGTCATTCAATGAAGGACTTTCAAGAATTCTTGATGAAAAAACCATAGCTGAACAGAAAATTTGACTTTCAAATACAAGAAGCAAGAGAAGCATACAAAGGCAAACAGGAAAAAGAAATCATAAGGAATTTATTAAAGTTGAACTATTTACATTCCTACATGGAAAAATGATAATTGTAACTCATGAGACTTTTCTCAGTATGAGAATAATTGAAGGGAATATATTTGTGTGTATATGTATGTATATATACATGCATACATATATATGTTTATATAGCATGGTGTATGTGTATATAAATACATAAGTAAGTTTGTGTATATATGTGTACATGTACACATAGACAGAGGGCACAGGATCAGTTGAATAGGAAGGGATGATTCTAAAAAAATAAAAATTAAGGGGTGAGAGAGGAATATTATGGAAGCAGGAGATAGGGAGAGATAGAATAGGGTAAATTATCTCATATAAAAGAGACAAGAGAAAACTGTTACAATGGAGGGGAAGAACAGGAAGATGAAAGGGAATGGGTCAACCTTACGCACATTAAATTTGGCTTAAGGAGGGGATTACATACACATTCAACTGGGTATCATACCCTACAGGAAAGTAGGATGAAAGGGGATAAAAGGGGGCATGATAAAAGGGAGGGCAGATTTGGGGAGAGGGTAGTTAGAAGCACACACATTTGGAAAGGCACAGCATCAAAGTAAAAAAATAGAATAAGTGGGGGGCAGGATAGGATAGAGGGAAATATAGTTAGTCTTTCACAATATATCTATTATGGGAATGTTTTGCATAACTACACATGTACCACCTATGCTGAATTGCTTATCTTCCTAGTGGGGGTGGGTGAGGAGAAAAGAAGGGAAAGAATCTGGAAATCAAAGTTTTAAAACAAATGTTAAAAAGAATGTTTGTTTTTTTACATTCATCTGGGAAATGAGGTATACAGGCACTGGGGAATAGAATCCATCTGGCCATACTAGAAAGTTAGAAAGAGGATGGAGGATATAAGAGAGAGCAGATTGGAGGAAGGGATATTCAGTAGGCTCGCTATTTTGGGGTGGGGGGGCTGGGAAAGATGGGGAGAAAATTTGTAACTCAAAATCTTGGGGAAATGAATGTTGAAAACTAAAAATAAGAAAAAATTAAAAAGATATAAGCATGATTAAATATTAGAAAAACTAGATGAATAATAACATTAAAAACAAAGATAACTGTTTTGATGATTATATCAATAGAATGGTTATGTGTTTTCTTTTTCTGCTCATAAGTTGATGTTAACTCCTTTGAGAGACTTATATATTAATGAAGTACTCTGAGTTTTTTGCTTCTTTTGCATTTTCTTTGTGAGAAAATAATAGTTGTCCATACCTACTACACACTTATTACCTTCTGTATGTGTATGAGAATTCTAGACCTTGTTACTTTCTTTTGAGGAAACCTAGACATGTAACTCAAACATCATTCTATAGAGATGCATCCTAAATTAACTCCATGTTTTTTAGTGGTGGTTTGGATGAATGAGTGCTTGGGGTAAAGGGAAGGTGATGGAGAGGATTATAATAAGAAAAGAATGATGCTATAATGAATCAATGTATAGAAATATTGTTAAGATTATTGACTCTTAGTCATAATGTCCACCTTGATTTTACTTTGTATTCATTTTTTTACTGTCTCCTTTATTTGGGCTAAAGAGTTTGAAATGTATTTTGTGATGTTTAAAAAGTTTCAGAGACATAGCTTCTGGGTAATTAATAATTTCCTTAATCATGTTAGCATTTTATTAATAAAAATGTACATTTGGTTCTGTCTCTCTTGGACTAAAAATGAACCATGGTTGTGGGCTCACAATTTAAAAGCACTTAGAAGACTGAATGTTTCGGAGGGTGGCAAGCATTTCTAATTGATTAACAATTGTTGAGAAGAATGACTACAATAACAGGTAAATTCATTCTAATGAAGGGCTGGGAGATATAACGTTATATCATTTACTTTTAAATTGCCCAGTCTCAAGAAATCTTATCAAAAAATTTATTCCCACCCAAATCTAAGTAGAACTGGGCAGGATTTTACCAAGCTGGTCTAGGTGGGGTAAATTTTTGGTAGATAATCTTTAAAGGTTGGCTTTGA
>NW_027187436.1:0-10969 GCF_028583685.1 Petaurus breviceps papuanus | reverse complement strand
TGGTCTATTCCTGAAAATAATTAGAGGAAAAGGAAAAAGAACCTATACATTCAAAAATACTTGTGGTGGCAAAGAACTGGAAATCGCAGGGAAGCTCATCAATTGGGGAATGGCTGAAGAAGTTGTAGTATGTAATTGTGATGGAATACTACTGTGCTATGAGAAAGGATGAATTCAATGACTTTAGAAATTCCTGGAAGGTCTTGCATGAAACAATGAAGAGCAAAATGGGCAGAATCAAGAGGACATTGTATGCAGGGATAGCAATACAATATATAAGAATAACTTTGTCAGAAGGACCCGAGTTCAAATTTGGCCTCAGACACTTGATACACTAGCCAGGTGACTTTGGGTAAGTCATTTAAACCCAACTGCCCTCAAAAAAGCACAAAAAAAATGACTTTGATTGAATAAGGGTTTTTTTTAATATTATAAATACCCAAATTAACTATAAAGAAGATAAGAAGAAAGATGTTATCTGCCTCCAGAAAAATAATTGATAATAGAAATATGTATAGAAAAAAATTTACATATGTGTACCTATTTGGGTAGCTATCTGTGAGGGAGGAGGGGAGAAAGAAAAAAAAAGAAATTTACATGATGATTGTTGTTATTTGAAAGAAATAGCAAGTTATGCTTAGTAGATTTCTAGTATCATGTGCAATCATCTTTTTTATTGTACTATGCTATGGGAATATTTATTTTATTCAATAAATTAGAAATAAAATTTTAAAAATATGTTATATAGACCTCACGTGATAAACTTTCAGAAGAGCAGGCGCAAAAGTCACATCAGAGAAGCAGACATCTGCGGACTGTGTTCTACCAAGAGGGAACCCCCAGGTCAAGGAGATCACCAACGGATTTGAGTATCTGAGTGAGAAAAATCACACATGAAGTTTCTATAGAAGGGAAAACCGATTAGATGGCCATATAGTACAGTAGAAAGAATGACTGATTGGAGCCCATTAACCTAAGCCTAAGTCTTAGTTCTGAGATGTACTTAGTACAGAGAGAAAAGTTTCTTAAAATCTCTGATCATCTATTTTCTCATCTGCAAAATACAGATAATAATACTTATTATATACCTCATAAGTTGTTTTAAACAAAATACTTTATACACAACAAAGTTCTATGTACAAGTTGTTAATGATAAAAATTAAAGTGATCATATAAAATTGTAAAAGAAAATCAATTGTCAGATATTTTATAATCATCCAAGACATCATAGGATGCGCAAAAGAATTTTAAGACATAGCTCCTGCCCTCTGAGAATTTATAGTCTTACTGTGGAAAGAAGTAAATGCATATTAAACAAAGCTTAAAAGCACTATATCCATGTAATAGTGCTAACATATTGTGTTTTTCAGACTATTAACTTTGTAGGATATGATCCTCAAGAAACTAGGGGTACATGATTTCCAACTTAAAACTGAGGAAGGTTTCAAATTTAAAAGGTGACCTTTAATGGATTTTTAAAGATTGGAAGGAAGCTTTCTTGGCAGATAGAAAGTAGATTGCTTTGGGCATATGAAACTAGCCTCTTTAAATTCCTGTAATGGGCCAATGAATGAGTTTGACTGTTTCAAGGTACGAGATGGACTAATCATCACTGATGGTCAATTACTGAATAACTCTGATGTTTATGGCCAAGAATTTGAATGTGACACATAGCAGAATTTGCATCTTCAAATGTTTTTTCATGGTTCAACATTGTCACAAGCTTACACTGATGCCTTTTGGGGAAAAAATTCTGTATTTTTACCTGTTCCCTAGATTTGGCTGACACTCTAGCACTCTTAACATAAATTCTTTATTTATTGGCTTGTGGATGCACTGTCCATTTATCTCACTTAGTTGGTAGTTACAGCTTCCTAATGATTAAGTAGATAGAAGAATGTTAAAGAATGCTTATTAAAGGGACAGCTCACTTAAATCAGTATACTTCTCGTGTACATAATGAGAGCATTTTTCTCTGAAGCTGAAAATAAGGAAAATAAATTATGTACTCTGATGGCTAAGCATACACATACACATACAAACATCTTTTGTTTATCAGTAAAAGAAAGATATTTGGTGAGTTAACTTTAGGATATTAAAAGTAAATAACTAGGTAACTCTTCAAATGAATGCTTATTGAAGCATTAACTAGGAGACATTAGGTCCTTTCTGGATCATAAGATCCTGGAGAAGTTTCTTGATGAACACAGTATCTTGCATGAATGGACACCAAATAAATATTGTTTTATGGTACTGGAATTCTTTAATAAGAAGGATAGAGAGTACCAACTCTCTCCTTAGTCTTTTGTTTGTCCTTGTCATAAAGCTGTCACCTCCAAGAGAGGCTTGTTCATTCATATTGATGTACCTTCTTAAGTTCATGACTCCTACTCCAATGACTTTCACCCCTACTCCACTTATTGTTCTTGTTGTTATATTTGACTAAAAAAAAAGTTCCATTGTCATTTTCAAGATTCCACCATGCACACTGTCAGCAAACAATCTCCCCTCCAATTCTACCAAAAAAAGCTTGTGACTAATTTCATGTTTTTGACAATAGAAAATGGCGCTCTTTTTTCTCTTGCATTCTGTGCTGTTCCAGTACGTCTCTGAGCATTCTTTTCCTATCTTCTCCTCTGGCTACTCTTTTAAACATGACAATTCCTCAAAGATCCATGCTCAGGATCCTGTCTCTTGAACTTCAGTTTCATATTTTCAATCTCTTCTGAGCCCCCCTAAGTGGATGTTCAGCAAAGTCCTCAAATTTAGTACATCTAAAACACAAATCATCATATTTTTCTTCAAGCTTAATATTCTTTCTAACCTCATTTAGTTTATTTGTCCCCACCTCCGCTTCCAGTCATAGGATCACAGAAGTATAGATTAAAAACTCCAGGGCATTAGTTCTCAAAACATTTAGTGACTTCCAAAGCTTACATAAATAGTAACGCTAATTGGCATTTGAACTTAGATCCTTTGACTTCTTTCCAATATCATACAAGTTAGAGACCTTGCCTTTCATTCCTTCCTATCTCAAAGTCCTACATTTTCTATCACTAAATACGGTTTAATTTTTCATTCACAATGTCTCTTCGGTCTATCCTTCCTTTCCATTCCTGTTCTTATTGTTCTAGTTCTATTTCCTGCCTCTGCATCCTGGTTTCCTCCAAGTAAACCCTCATCCATAACACCTATCTCTATATGTAAAAGTCCTACTTGTCCTTCAAGGTGTTACTCCAATGGTTCTGCCTTCATTTAGTCTTTTCTAATTCTTCCCTACTGAAAGTAATCTCATTTTTTCTCACTTTTACAATATTTTGTTTTCACTTCTCTTGTGCTCTTTTTAACAATAGAGTTTTTTTCAGTGAGAATGGCCCTTAGATATGGAAACGAGCTTAACATAGTCCACTGACCAACCCATATTGGCAGTGCCTGGACTAGATTTCATATTGTAATAGTCTGGGCCTGACTTGAACTGATAGTGTGGTAATTGAAATTTAATATTTGAAGAAAATGAGGCCAAGGAAACTGGAAGTTGATTTAGCTGGGCAAGTTGTCCATTGTGGCCTGCTAGCCAATTTTCAGTGTCAGGCTACAATCCTTGTAGCTGATTTTACTCAGATGATAAGAAGTGACATCAGCTATCTGAGCCTTTACTTTCTTGAACCAATCAATACTGATTTCAATATCTTTTAAGGAGCAATATCCCACCACACCCATATGAATTTTTATCCCATCATACCATATTGCCTTATAGCTTAATTATTTATGTAGTTATTCTTGCACATAAATGCATTTTATGTTTAAAAAAAACTAAGCATCTTAATTTAGGATTTAAAGTTCTTTGAGGGCTAAAACAGCATCTTATTTATTTCTGCTGGTCCCACAGTGCCCAAAACCAGGCCTAAAAATATAGTAATAATTCAACTGTAAGGGGAATTGACTAGTTGTGATTCTGATGAATTTGAAGAGTTCCTTTATCAGCTCATTGAGATCACAGAGTATAAACCTTTGCTTGGAGGCCTTTGAGAGGTATCTCTCCCAGTAAAATATGGACAAAACCATTTTCTGAATAGGTACAGAGAACCTTTGATTAGTTTCTAGTGACTAAGCTGTATCTCACAAGACTGGCTGAGTGGAGTTCAGGAAGATAGATAATTACTGGAATATTAGCCCCTCTTGTGAAGTGAGCATTTTTTAAAAAGCCTGTTCATCTTTTCCCTGTTAAAGAGACAGACCAATGTGCATTAGAGAGGTCCTATATTCTGTGGAGTAGGGTGAGGGAGGTGAGAGTTTCACAGACAAAAGGGAGCCTGTACATTCACTCTGTCTCCTCCTTGTCAGGAATCTGACATTGCTGCCATGGAGCAGAAACACGCAACAGCTTCTGTACCTACTTAGACAGAGAGAAAAAAAATCTTCCAATGTACTGTCTGGGTCAAGTGATGACAATAGCTGGGTAGCATTTCTCCAGAAGCAAGTGGCAGAATCAGATCCGTCATCACCCATGTCACCTAAGAGCATAATTCAAGGATGGAATTTCTGAATCCAGGCTCCTCTATAGAGGAGAGGAGCATTCTTATTTTCTTGGAAAGAAAATTTCCTGAGCAACACTACACCAAGTGGGGGAAAACTGTCTAGTGAGTAACCCCAAGTACCAAAATTCAGAAATCAAACCTCTTAATTAGATAAGGTACTTTCCCAGTAAAACATTAACCCCTGGGGGAAAATAGAGGCTCATTCACATAGTTCCCAATGCATATCCTTTTTGAAGAACAAATCCAAAAAATACAGAAAGGAGCAAAGAAATCTAGATTTACTATCTCTTGATATTGTAGTGAGTTATTTAGATAGAGTAGGTCCAATGGGAAGAGAATTACCTATTCAACAACTCCCAAAGTCTCTTGTCTTGATAGGAATCAAAACCACCAGGGGAAAAAAATGACGTTCTCTTAAAGATACTTACTAAACAATACTTAGGTTGCATATTTATTGAGATTATTGTGATCTATAGTGTATGATAATAGTCTAAACTTAATTTCTAGTAAATTACTTTTTAGTTTTCCCTGAAGGTGCTGAACCTGTGCTCAGACAAAGAGAAATTATAAATTAATGTATAAAAAGTGAAATATGGAATACTAATTATTTTTTCTGAGTATAACAAAAATAATGGTTAATACAGGGAAAATAAGCAAAATATGTTGACCTAAATGAAGACTTAATAATAGCATTTGAATTACTAGCTCAAGGAATAAATCATAGAAATAATTAACAACTACGTAAATAATTTGGGGAATCCTTCTCCAAATTAATATTATATATTGGTTTGCTTAGTTGCAATTGATTGTAATTCTTTCTTAATCTGTTCCACTTTTCTACTTCTTAAAAAATATATAACCAAATAGATTAAGTGATTATTGCTTTATATTATCATTTGAGGTCTGAATGAATTATCTATCTCCCCTTCATTCCTACTTGATTAAAAAAAGTTTAATTAAAATTCTCAATTTTTATTTCTCCAAATGAACTTTGTTATTATTTTGCCAAGATTTCTAAATTAACCTCTTGGTAGTTTGATTAGTATACCGCTGTCTGCACATTAAATTAGTATGTATCAATATTTTAATTATGTTGTCTGACCAAAACATGAGTAGTAAATTGGTTAGAAGTTGCCACTTCTCTTTAAGAAGTATTTTTTTTCTGTTAGGAATATTTTGCAAATATATTTATGTGCCTTTATTGTGCCTTGTTAAATTGACCCCCAGATTTGGGGGGCCATTTTGTAGTTATTTTAAATGGGACTTACCATTCTGCTATTTTCTGCCTAATTTTGATATTGCTACATAGAATTTTTATTGCCTTGTGAATATTTTGAAAAGGAACATTAAAGAACATATGTATTTCTCAGTACCATGCAGAATTTAAAAAAAAGAGCATGTGCTAAGTTACAAAGAAATTATAAATTAATATTTTAAAAGTGAAACATGAAAAAGTAAACATAATTTTTCATTATATAGAAAAAATAATTATTAATAGAAAGAATATATAATTAAATATGTTACTCAATGAAGACTTAATAACACTCTAAATGACTGGTTCAAAGGATAAATCATGGAATAATTAACAACTATGCTAAAAAAAAGTATAATGATGTTAAGGCAAAATACCATAAATTCTGATGTGTAGCTAAAGCAGTCCTCAGAGGAAAAAGTATATATCTGAGAAAATACATTAAAATATTAGAAAAATATGAATATTGAATTTAATTTATAATTTAAAAATCAAAACAAAAATAGACCCAAAATCAGTCCCAAAGAGGAAATCTTGAACATAAGAGAGAAGTAGATAAAATGGAATGCAGAAAGTTATGGAATTTATTTTAAAAATTGCTAAAGCTGGTTCTTGAGAGACTAACCCAACCAATAACCCTTTAGCTAACCCAGTAATTGGGTCAACAAACCTATAGCTAACCAAAAAGAAGAGGGAGAAAAATCAAGTTAACCAAAAACAAATTTAATGAATATTTGAGTCATAATGATCAAGTAGTTTTTTTTCAAATTTCAAAAACTACTTTGCACAATTATATGTCAGCAAATCTGAGGATTTTTAAAAAGTGGAAGATCATGTGAAAAAATGTAAAGAACCTAAAGAACAGAATGTGAATTAGGAATATTACCTGACTTTCAGAAAATTAAATTGAACTAGCTTCAAAGGAGCTACTAAATGGTGAGGAGATGAAACTGAATTGACTCTGTATATGAGTGTATTAAACATGTAATTAAAAATTAATGTCTATGTTACAGAAAAAAAATTGTATTAATTAAGAAAGAAAATAATCTTCCAAACTATTTTTTGGAAATAAATCTAGTTTTTATTCTTAAACAAGGGAATGAAAAAGAAAAAAGTGAAAAATAGTCTAAAATCACTTGTGAATATACATATTTTTAAAAATCCTAGCCAAAAAAAACCCACAGCAACACACATACATATATGTATGTATAGTACCTAAGTTGAATTTATTGCAGCAATATAAGCATGGTGGGGGGTGCAGAGCCAAGATGGTGTAGTAGAAGCAGGAAACTTCATGAGCTACTGCCACAACCACTTCCAATCAATACCTGTAAAATATGACTCTAAACAAAGTTTAGAGCTACAGAACTCACAGAGTGACAGAGAGAAACTGTCTGTTTCTGCTGAAGCCAGCCTGGCAGGCCAACAGGAAGTGTCTATCACACCAAGCTGGCAGCCGAGTACAGTCCCATGTACAGTACATGCAACCAAGCCTGGGGTGGCCCTGAATACCAGCACAGACTGGCCAGAACAAACTTCAGGAGAGTGAACCACAAGCAGTTGTGGTGGTTTCCAGACTTCTCAAGCCATAAAGGCCAAAGAGAAAGTAAAAGGTCAGTGGAGAACTCCATTGGAACTTAGTGATAGAAGAGTGTGGTCCAGCCCCTGCCCTCATGGCAAGAGGTGGCAGAGACACAGTGGCTGCAGCTGCTGCTAAGTGACTAACTCTGAAGTTCCTGGCCTACAGAATATAGGGGGACCAAGAGACCATTCATAGGGTAATCGCTCTTGCTTTGACCTACTTGGATCTGGGTTGCTGTCTTGGGTGGTGGTCCTGAGGTGAGAAATGCCAGAGCTTGTGGTAGCTGTAGAGAGGGCACCTCCTAATAGCTCTGACAACATTTGCAAAAACCCCAGCAATTTGGGACAAAGTTCTCTCCACTCTGGAAGCAGAGTTCTACCATGGCAAAGAGCTCAAAAGTCAAGTGATTGGTCGGCAAGATAAGCAAGCAGAGGAAGCACAATCAAATCATAGTATCCTTTTTAGGGGACAAAAAGGATCAAAACATGGAACCAGAAGAAGTCAACAAAAGCAAAACTCCTGAATCAAAAGCTTCCAAGAAAAATAGGAACTGGTTATAGGCCATGAAGTAGCTCAAGTAGGATTTTGAAAAGCAAGTAAAAGAAATGGAGGAAAAATTGGGAAGAGAAATGAGAATGATGGAAGAAAATCATGAAAAGTGAGTCAACAGCCTGCTAAAGGAGACCCATAGAAATACTGAAGAAAATAACTAAATAATAGTAACTAAAAATAACTAAATAGAAAAACTAAAAATAACTAAATAAAATAACTAAAAATAGACTAAGTCAAATGGCAAAAGAGGCCCAAAAAGTCAGTGAGGAGAAGAATGACTTAAAAAATAGAATTGCCTAGATGGAAAAGGAATTTCAAAACCTCACTGAAGAGAATAATTCCTTCAAAATGAGATCGGAGCAAATGGAAGCTAATAGCTTTATGAGAAATCAAGATACTATAAAACAGATCCAAACAAATGAAAAAATAGAAGACAATGTGAAATATCTCATTGGAAAAAACTCTGTCCTGGAAAATAGATCCAGAGATCATTTAAAAATTATTGGACTACCTGAAAGCTATCATCAAAAAAAAAGAAAAAAGAGAACCTAGAAATCATCCTTCAAGAAATTCTCAAGGAAAATTGCCCTAATATTCTACAACCAGAGGGCAAAATAGAAATTGAAAGAATTCACTGATCACCTCTTGAAAAAGATCCCAAAAAGAAAACTCCTAGGAATATTACAGTCAAATTCCAGAGTTCCCAGGTCAAGGAGAAAATATTACAAGTAGTCAGGAAGAAACAATTTGAGTATTATGAAAACACAATCAGGATAAGACGAGATCTAGCAGCTTCTACATGAAGGGATTGAAGATCTTGGAATATGGTATTCTTGAGGTCAAAGGAGTTAGGATTAAAACAAAGAATCACCTACCCAGCAAAACTGAGTATAATACTTCAGGGGAAAATATGGTCATTCAATGAAGGACTTTCAAGAATTCTTGATGAAAAAACCATAGCTGAACAGAAAATTTGACTTTCAAATACAAGAAGCAAGAGAAGCATACAAAGGCAAACAGGAAAAAGAAATCATAAGGAATTTATTAAAGTTGAACTATTTACATTCCTACATGGAAAAATGATAATTGTAACTCATGAGACTTTTCTCAGTATGAGAATAATTGAAGGGAATATATTTGTGTGTATATGTATGTATATATACATGCATACATATATATGTTTATATAGCATGGTGTATGTGTATATAAATACATAAGTAAGTTTGTGTATATATGTGTACATGTACACATAGACAGAGGGCACAGGATCAGTTGAATAGGAAGGGATGATTCTAAAAAAATAAAAATTAAGGGGTGAGAGAGGAATATTATGGAAGCAGGAGATAGGGAGAGATAGAATAGGGTAAATTATCTCATATAAAAGAGACAAGAGAAAACTGTTACAATGGAGGGGAAGAACAGGAAGATGAAAGGGAATGGGTCAACCTTACGCACATTAAATTTGGCTTAAGGAGGGGATTACATACACATTCAACTGGGTATCATACCCTACAGGAAAGTAGGATGAAAGGGGATAAAAGGGGGCATGATAAAAGGGAGGGCAGATTTGGGGAGAGGGTAGTTAGAAGCACACACATTTGGAAAGGCACAGCATCAAAGTAAAAAAATAGAATAAGTGGGGGGCAGGATAGGATAGAGGGAAATATAGTTAGTCTTTCACAATATATCTATTATGGGAATGTTTTGCATAACTACACATGTACCACCTATGCTGAATTGCTTATCTTCCTAGTGGGGGTGGGTGAGGAGAAAAGAAGGGAAAGAATCTGGAAATCAAAGTTTTAAAACAAATGTTAAAAAGAATGTTTGTTTTTTTACATTCATCTGGGAAATGAGGTATACAGGCACTGGGGAATAGAATCCATCTGGCCATACTAGAAAGTTAGAAAGAGGATGGAGGATATAAGAGAGAGCAGATTGGAGGAAGGGATATTCAGTAGGCTCGCTATTTTGGGGTGGGGGGGCTGGGAAAGATGGGGAGAAAATTTGTAACTCAAAATCTTGGGGAAATGAATGTTGAAAACTAAAAATAAGAAAAAATTAAAAAGATATAAGCATGATTAAATATTAGAAAAACTAGATGAATAATAACATTAAAAACAAAGATAACTGTTTTGATGATTATATCAATAGAATGGCTATGTGTTTTCTTTTTCTGCTCATAAGTTGATGTTAACTCCTTTGAGAGACTTATATATTAATAAAGTACTCTGAGTTTTTTGCTTCTTTTGCATTTTCTTTGTGAGAAAATAATAGTTGTCCATACCTACTATACACTTATTACCTTCTGTATGTGTATGAGAATTCTAGACATTGTTACTTTCTTTTGAGGAAACCTAGACATGTAACTCAAACATCATTCTATAGAGATGCATCCTAAATTAATCCACATTTTTTGACGGTGGTTTAGACAAATGAGTGCTTGGGATAAAGGGAAGGTGATGGAGAGGATTATAATAAGAAAAGAAAGATGCTATAATGAATCAATGTATAGAAATATTGTTAAGATTATTGACTCTTAGTCATAATGTCCACCTTGATTTTACTTTGTATTCATTTTTTACTGTCTCCTTTATTTGGGCTAAAGAGTTTGAAATGTATTTTGTGATGTTTAAAAAGTTTCAGAGACATAGCTTCTGGGTAATTAATAATTTCCTTAATCATGTTAGCATTTTATTAATAAAAATGTACATTTGGTTCTGTCTCTCTTGGACTAAAAATTAACCATGGTTGTGGGCTCGCAATTTAAAAGCACTTAGAAGAGTGAATGTTTCGGAGGGTGGCAAGCATTTCTAAATTGATTAACAATTATTGAGAAGAATGACTACAATAACAGGTAGACTCATTCTAATGAAGGGCTGGGAGATCTAATGTTATATCATTTACTTTTAAATTGCCCAGTCTCAAGCAATCTTATTGAAAAAATTATTCCCACCCAAATCTAAGTAGAACTGGGCAGGATTTTACCAAGCTGGTATAGGTGGGGTAAATTTTTGGTAGATAATCTTTAAAGGTTGGCTTTGA
>NW_027187435.1:16806-25389 GCF_028583685.1 Petaurus breviceps papuanus | reverse complement strand
CCTCTATGGCAAGGGAGTCCTTGGTCCCAGTGAGCCTGAGAGAGCAGGGAAGACTCCAGGACGCTTGACTTATATAACCTGTAATGTAACCCAATACCCACTGCACTGTGCCTTGTGGAAAGGAGTGGCCACTCAATAAATAATCATCATTTTAGTAGTAATTGTTGGCTTAATTTCTAATGAGCACCTAAAAGTGAAGTTTTTATTTTAGGCTGTGGTTCTCCAAGTCAGGCCCCTGAAGCTCTGCTGGCTGTGCTGGGGAGTGATGTTGCTATCCCTACTTCTATAACATGGATCTTTGGGATTAGGTACACAGTGTGTAGTAGTAAGTAACCATGTAATCTAATGTGTGATTAACCTAAAAATTAAAGCTTCTGAAAGTAAGAACTCACCCTTTGACAAAAGTTAACAAAAATTGCTGGGAAAACTGGAAAGCAGTTTGGCAAAACTAGCCACAGACAACCATCTCACATCATATATCAAGGTAAGATAAGGTCAGAATGAGTACATGACAGGCAGTAGTACTTGTGATTACAAAGGATCAAGTGCCCTTTTCTGGATAAGAACCACAGCATAGACCAGTGGAAGCACCAAAAATTGCCAAAGGCCCAGAACTAGCTCAAAAAAAGGCAGCATGAAAAAGCCAGAACTTGGGGTGGTGCTTCCCCTCACCACCCCAGGTGAGAAGAACACAGCTTTAATAAATTTAAAGTCAAGAAATAGCCTGGAAAAATCAGCAAAGAACAATAAGTTGTGGTAAGAGGGAAGGCAGATTAAGGGAGGCAGTGGTCAGAAGGAAAGCACTTTTGAAGAGGGATTAGATAGGATAAAAAAAAGGATAAAGAGAAGAAAACAGGATGGAGAACAATGCAGTTAGTTATCATAACTGTGAGTGTGAATGGGATGAACTCACCCATAAAATGGAAACAGAGTAGATTAGAAACTGGAAACCCACAATATCTTGTTTACAAGAAGCAAAATGGAAAATGCAGTTAAAATGAAGGACTGGAGCAGAAGCTCTTATGCTTCAGCTAAAGTGAAAAAGGCAGGGGTAGGTATCAAACTCAGAAAAAGAAAGAGCAAAAATAGATAATTAAAAAGATAATCAGGGAAACTTACTAAAAGGCACTTTTGACAAGGAAGTAATGTCAGAATACTAAACCTATGTGCAGGAAATGGTAGAGCATCCAGATTCTTAAAGGAAAAGTTAAATGAGTTGCAGGAAGAGATAGCAGAATTATATTAGTGGGGTCCTCAATTTTCTCTCAGAACTAGATAAATCTAATCACAAAATAAAGGAGAAAATGGAATTTTAGAAAAGTTAGATGTGATAGACTCTGGACAAAATTGAATGGGAATAGAAAGGAGTATACCTTTTTCTCAGTGCCACAAAAACTGATCATGTATTAGTATATAAAAACTTCACAAATGCAGAAAAGCAGAAATACTAAAATGAACCCTTTTCAGACCATAATGTAATAAAAATTACACTCAACAAAAGGGCCTTGGAAGCAGAGATTAAAAATTAGTTAGAAACTAAATAAAGAATGAGTAAATCAAAGGACAAATCATAGAGTAATTTCATTAAAGATAATGACAACAATGAGACAACATACCAATATTTGTGGATGCAGTCAAAGTAGTACTTAGGAGGAAACTATTGTCTTTAGACGAGTACATCAGTAAAAACACATCAATAAATTAGGTGGATGACTTACAAAAAAAACCTAAATGACCAGAATCAAAAAAAAGTTAATGCATCACTAATGAGAATGAAATTAAAGTAATTATTAGAAGCTTATTTTGTCCAGTTATATGCCATTAAAACTGACAGTCTAAAAGCAATGGGTATTTACAAAAATATGAATTGTCCAGATTAACAGAAAAAAGAGAATGCTTAAATAACCCCGTATTAGAAAAGGACATTGAACAAGCCATAAATGAACTCCCTAAGAAAAAATCCTTAGGACCAGACGAATTTACAAGTGAATACCAAATATTTAAGTACCAATTCCAATACTATATAAACTATTTGAAAAAATAGGTAAAGAAGGAGTCCTACCAAATTCCTTTCTTTTTAAAAAAATGATGTCTTTTTATTTATTTTTAGTTTACAACATTGTTCCACAATTTCTCAAATTTCAAATTTTCTTCCCTTTCCCCTCCTCCCCCTCCCATAGTGGCATGTAATCAAATAAAGGTTCTATAAATACCTTCACATTGAACATCTGTCATGTTGTAAAGGATTATAACTACTGGCTGAACAATGTAAAAGAAAGCATAAGACAAAACACAAACAAGAGAGCACATAGTTTGCTTCAATCTGCAGACTCTGTAGTTCTTTCTCTGGTTGTGGATACCCCTTTCCATCAGGAGTCTTTTGTAGTTGTCTTCTAACCTTGTATTGCTCAGAGGGGTCCAGTCTATCAAAGTTAGTTGTCACACATATGATGTTTCTGTAATTGTGTACAAAGTTCTCCTGGTTCTGTTCTCCTCACTCAGCATCACTTCAAGTTATTATGAAGTCCGTCTGCTCCTCGTTTCTTATAGCACAGTAGTATGCCATTACATTCACATACCACCACTTGTTTAGCCATTCCCTAATTGATGGGCATCCCCTTGACTTCCAATTCTTTGCCACCACCAAAAGAGCTGCTATAAATATTTTAGTACATACAGGTCTTTTTCCCACTTCTGTGATTTCTTTGGGATACAGCTCCAGAAGAGGTATTGCTGGGTCAAAGGATATGCATTTATTTATAGCCCTTTGGGCATAGTTCCAAACTGCTTTTCAGAATGGTTGGATTAGTTCACAACGCCACCAACAATGCATTAGTGTTCCAAGTTTCTCACATCCTTTCCAGCATTTATCATTTTCCTGTTTTGTCATCTTAGCCAATATGGCCAGTGAGATGTGGTACCTCAGAGCTGTTTTGATTTCCATTTCTCTAATCAAGAGTGATTTAGAGGGGCAGCCAGGTAGCAGAGCGAGTAAGAGCACCGGCCCCAGTGTCGGGATGACCTGGGGGATCGAATTCGGGCTCAGATACTTAGCACCACACCCAGAAATAACTGGCTGTGTAACCTTGAGCAAGTTACTTAACCCTGATTGCTTAAAAAAAAAAGTGATTTACAGCATTTTTTCATATGCTTATAAATGTCCTTAATTCCTTCCTCTGAAAACTGTCTGTTAATATCCTTTGACCATTTATCAATTGGGGAATGACTTGTATTCTTATAGATTTGACTCAATTCTCCGTATATTTTAGAAATGAGGCATTTATCAGAAACACTGGTTGTACAATTCTTTCCTAATTTCCCACTTCCCTCCTAATCTTGGTTACATTACCTTTATTTGAAAAAAAACTTTTCAATTTAATGTAATCAAAATTACCCATTTTGAATTTCATAATGCTCTCTAACTCTTGTTTGGTCATAAAATCTTCCCTTTTCTGTAAATCTGACAGGTAAACTACCATGCTCTCCCAGAATGCTTACAGTATCAGCATTTATACCTAGATCTTGAACCCATTTAGACTTGATTTTGATATAAGGTGTAAGATACTGATCCATACCCAGTTTCTTCCATACTATTTTCCAGTTTTCCCAGCAGTTTTTGTCAAATAGTGAGTTCTTATTCCAGAAGCTGGAGTCTTTGGGTTTATCAAACAGTAGATTACTATAGTCATTGACTGCTGTGTCTCATGTACTTAATCTATTCCACTGATGCACTACTCTATTCCTCAGCCAGTACCAAGGAGTTTTGATGATTGCTGCTTTATAATACAGATTAAAATCTGGTATGGCTGGGCCACCTTCCCTAGCATTTCTTTTAATTAATTCCCTTGATATTCTGGACCTTTTGTTTTTTCAGATGAATTTTGTAACGATTTTTCCTAGCTTTATAAGATAATTTTTTGGTAGATTGATCGGTATGGCCAAATTCCTTTCTTAACTCAAATATGGTTTTGATAACCAGGGAGAGCAAAAACAGAAAGAAAACTATAGACCAATTTCCCTAATAAATATCAGTGCAAAAATTTTAAATAAAATACTGCCAAGAAGATTACAGTAATATATTACAAAAATCATACACTATGACCAGGTGGGATTTATACTAGGACTGCAGGGCTAGTTCAATATTAGGGAAACTATCAGCATAATTGGCCATGTCAGTAACAAAAACAACAAAAGTCATGATTATATCAATAGATGCAGAAAAACTTTTAACCAAATATAGCACCCATCTCTATTAAAAACACTAGAAGCCATAGGAAAAAAATGGAGTTTTTGTTAAAATGATAAATGCTATCTATCTAAAACCACGAGCAACCATTATCTGTAATGGGGATAAATTAGAGGCCTTCCCCAAAAAGTCTAGTGCAAGCAAGGATGGCCATTATCACCAGTATTATTCAGTAACTGAAATGTTGGCTACAGCGATAAGATATGAAAAAGAAATTGAAGGAGTAAGAATAAGTAGCAAGGAAACAAAACTATCACACTTTGCAGGTGATATGATAGTATACTTAGAGAATCCTAGAGAATCAGTTAAAAACTAGAAACAATTTCCAAATTCAGCAAAGTTACAGGATGTAAAATAAACCCACATAAATCATCAGTATTTCTATATGTCACCAACATAACCTAGCAGGAAGAGATAGAGAAATTCCATTTGAAATCACTGCAGACAGTATAAAATACTTGGGAATTTACCTGCCATGACACACATGGGAACTATATGAACAGAATTACAAAACACTCTTTACACAAATAAAGACACATCTAAACAATTGGGAAAATAATAACTGCTCATGGGTGGACTGAACCAATATAATGAAAATGACAATTCAACTTAAGTTAATTTACTTAATAAAATGTCATAGCAGTCAAACTACCAAAGAGTTATTGTTATAGGGCTAAAAAAAACAAAATTCAAAATTCATCTGGAAAAGCAAAAGGTCAAGAATATCAAGGGAATCAGTTTAAACAATATGAAGGAAGGTGGCCTGGCAGTACCAGATTTCAAATTATATTACAAAGTGGTAATCACGAAACTAATTTGGTACTGGCTAAGAAATAGAGTGGTGGATCAGTGGAACGGATTAGGTCACAAGACACAGTAGTAAAGGACCAGAGTAGTTTAGTGCTTGATATACCCAAAGATCCAGCTCTGTTCCCTGGTGACCACAAGTATTCCTTTCTGCTCTAGAACAGGGACCCAGAAGTGGGTATAGGCTATGAGCCACCAGACAGGGTCTAATCCTGTGCCCAGTGGTTGTGTAGGGGTGCCCTGTCAGCTCTTTCTGGACAGTTTCCTGATCCCCTTCTCTTGCTTGAGAGTTCCCAAGCCACTGTCTCAGTAGCCTGGGAGGTCTACTATTGATGTTACTGCCATGTGGACTGTGGTCAGGCTCCACCCCCATGTCACAGATCTCTCCTCTCAACTCCTCAGTTGTCTTGAGCTGGAAAAATGTCTCATTCCGACCTTTTGTAGGCTCTGCTGCTCCAGAATTTGAACTGAGGTGTTAAAGTTGCTTGGAAGGGAACGTTGGGAGAACTCTACTGGAATGATAATTCTACTCCATCATCTTGGCTGCTCTCCAACCCATCCTTCAAACATCTGTGAAATTGGCATTGCTAAAGCCAGGGCTGACCATTTCACTCACTGTGACTAAGAAGCCCCAGGGACTCTCACCTTTAGGACTAAACAGTGCCTGGTGCATATCAAGCCCTTAATTAATTAATTGTTAATTAATGCTTGTTGACTTGACTGACTTCTAAGGCCCACACCTGGGCTGTGGCCTACCTTCCCAGGTTTAGAGTGCTTTACTCTCCTTGCTGCACACTGAGCTCTAATCCACCTGACCTTTTTGTTCCCAGCACAAATAATTCCATCCCCCTTCTGCGTTTGTATAGGCTGTCCCCGTGCCTGCTGTAGACTACCTTCTCCCCTCTGCCTCATGGAAACCCTTCAGGACTCAGCCTAGATGACATCTGATGCCTAGGCTGATTACCCTCTCCCCACCACAATTACTTTGTATATATTTTGTATTTAGTTTTGTGTCTCTGTTCTCTTTCCTCCAACAGAATGTTTCTTGAGGCAGGGATCTGCATCCCTAGGACTTTGCACCAGTGCCTAGTAAGCACTTAAATGCTTGTTGAATGAATGAGTGGACCACCCACTAAGAGTACAGGTCCATCTTCTCTTCTGACTCCTCCCCTAGTCATCCCTGGATCCTCCAAGTATGGGTACCTGCTGTGACTTAAGGGCATTTGTACAAGATTCATGTGGGTCAGTTACTGCTACAGCAGACACCTATTGGGTTGTTACCCACGGGAGTATGGATAGAGGAAGACAGGGACAAGGGAAAGGGTCCTTAGGATAGCCACACTGAGGCCAAGGCTGACACCTGCCTTGGTATTATAATATTATGGCAGCCCACCCACCTTCTCCCCAATATTGGGCCTGGAACTACCTCCAAAGCAGTTGAGGAAAAAGGAAGGAATACAATGAGGGTCTCCTCCAGAGAGACTTGGGTATGATGGTCTTCAGGCCCTGGCATGAGGAGGGACGTTTTATACAATGTACTGTGAGTGGCTGCCTGCAAGACATGTCAAATCATTCTGTCACGGTCTTGCTGGGATTCCTAAATTTCTCTTCCCTCCATTTATCAGGCCAACTCAAGCATCTAGATAGTAAGTAGCTCAGCTGTTTTATTCAGAAGGGTGGGGTCCCACTCAGGTAGATCTGATTGGGATTCCACTTGTGAGGTCCCCGAGAAGGAGATATCACTCAACTAGGAAACGGAAGGTTTCTAGAAACTTCTAGGCAGAGATGATCCAGACATGAAAGGTTCCAGAGAGGAGTTAGAGCTAAAGGGATGGGGGGAGAAGGACTAGCAGAAGGAGATGCCAGAGCACAGAGAACTTGTTGAATGGAGAAAGATAAGGTCAGAAGGAGCTAAAAGTTTTTCCAGGCTACAACAGGTAACCTAGCCCTGACTCCTCTGAGGAGCAAATCACCAGGTATTTACTGACTCAGTCTCCTTGGTCCCTCCACCTTGATAATCCCTGGTGTGTTTGGTGAAAGATCAGTCAGCCACTTGTCATGATAAGAGTCTGGAGTGTAGAAACCCTGGCCACTAATGACTATCTCATAACCCCTTCCTCCTCCCCCCTCCCCAGTCCCTGTGATTGAGTCCCCCTAAGCCAGAGGAAAACCCCTTTCCTCTGCTGCTATTCCCCACCCAAATCTCCATTCTGTTGGGTTCTATCTCTCTCCAACCACTTTTCTCCTCTGTTTCCCACTTCCATTATGCACTTTGGACCCCCAACCCCACCCTCCCCCTTCTATCATTGGCAAACCAGTGTTTATCCTAGATCTCATCCTGTGACAGTTTTTTTTAGAGAGATTTAAAGTTTGCACCTTGACAAAATGTTAAATTGAAGGACTATTTGGGGATTTGGGGAGACTATATTAGCGTTGTTGGGATAATACCTGAGAGAAAAGTGGATTTAAAAAATTTGACTTCATAAAGAAAAGATCAGTTGCTGTCCACATGGAGGTTCTGATTGAAGGCATTAGAAGCTGTCAAAAAGCTAAGAAGAAACTTTGGGGAAAAGCTATAGGATAAAACTAAAGGTAAGAGTCATCAGAAACTAGTCATAGTAGAGCCAGAAGGCTTCCAGCCAAGACAGCTGAGTTGGCAGCTGTTTTGCTGGGAATTTACTGATTGGCAGGGAGGAACTGCTTGGCTGATTGGCTAGAATATTTTGCCATTGTGTGAAGAGACATAGAGGGGAAACCTCGGGGGCTGCCTATGCTGCTCTCTATCTGCACTCTGATTACAGGGAGTAACAGAAGGAAAGCATTTGTTTTCCTGTAAGCTGTGCTTTGCTGTGAGACTAGAGGTTTGGAGCAGAAATGAGAAAGGACACATGCTAAGAATGAGGAGCAGCCTGCTCAAATGCAGTTGGAGGTGGAATTTCTGAACCAGGAAACCACAAGTAGGGAAGTTCAATCTGGAAATATCATGGAGGGATTTTAGAGCCCAAAAGAGAAGTTTGTGTTTTATCTTCATAGTAACTGAGAGCCCCAGAAGCTTCCTGAATCAGCAGAGGTGCATGGTCCAACCTGGCCATTAGAAATACTAAGTTATGTGGATGATGAGATGGGGAGGGGAGAGACCAGATCTAGGGAATCTGATTAAGAGGTACAGGCAAAATGCATCAAGTGTTGCCTGAACTAAATTAAAGTGCAATAGGGAAATATTTAACCAAATAAATAAAAATACAACAAAACAGGTAACATTACATTGTAAAACCAAGTCAACCTGCAACTCTAGGGATCCTTATGTCCCTCTAGCCTCCCTTCCTACTTGAGCTGGCCACCAAAGCTGTAACCCAAGATGCCAAGGAGGAGCTGGTTAAACTCTTGACAAGGCGTCATCTCCTTCATAAGGTCAGCCTCATCCTTGGTCCTTATTTCACTTTTGCCTCAAGTTCCCAGGCTCTAAAGCTGCAGCAGTGGTAAAGCAATAGTTGATCAAGAATTGATAGTTCTTTACTTCTGAGGTTCAC
>NW_027187435.1:0-16706 GCF_028583685.1 Petaurus breviceps papuanus | reverse complement strand
TTTATCACATGCTTTATTAACTTCTAGTTTATATCATTCATTTCTGCAAGATTTTGAGTTACGAATTTTCTCCGTTTTTCCCTACCCCTCACCCCCAAATATCAATCCCACTGGATATCCCCTCCTCCAATCTGCTCTCTCCCATATCTTCCCCCATACCCTCTCCGACTCTCCAGTAGGGTACGGTGGATCTCTATGCCCCAGTGCCTGTATATCTTATTTCCCAGTTACATGTAAAATAATATTAATAAGAGTGTGTATATATATGTTAAACATTTGATTTTAGAACTTTGAATTCCAGATTCATTCCCTTCCTCCCTTGTCACCCACCCTTACTGGGAAGATAAGCAATTCAATATAGGTTGTACATGTGTAGCTATGCAAAACATTTCCATAGTAGATATATTGTAAAAGACTGACTGTATTTCCCTCCCTCCTATCCCACCTCCAACTTGTTCTATTCTCTACTTTGATCCTATCCCTTTTCAAAAGTGGGTGCTTCTAATTTCCCTCCCTCCCCTCCCCCACCTGTGCTCCCTTCTATCACCCCCCTTCTCATCCCCTTCCCCCCTAGGGTGAGATACCCTATTTAGTGTGTATGTCATTCCCTCCCCGAGCCAAATTCAATGAGAATAAAGTTGACCCATTCCCTTTTGCTTTCCTGTTCTTCCCCTCCATTGTAACCATTTTCCCTTGCCTCTTCTATATGAGATAGTTTACCCCCCTCCCCATCTCCTCTCATTATATTCCTCTCTTATTTCTTAATTTCACCTTTTAAGTATCATCCCTTCCTATTAAAATGGTCCTGTGCCCTCTATCTATGTATACCTGTACACATATATACACACATTCACATATGTATTCATATACCCATATACCTCCTATATAGACATATATATGTATACACACACACACACATATATACACATTTCTATTCCTTTCAACTGTTCTTATACTGAGAAAAGTTTCATAAGTTACAATTATCATTTTTCCATGTAGGAATGTAAATAGTTCACCTTTGATAAGTTCCTTATGATTTCTTTTCCCTGTTTACCTTCTCATGCTTCTCTTGCTTCTTGTATCTGAATGTCAAATTTTCTTTTCAACCCTGGTTTTTTCATCAAGAATGCTTGAAAGTTCTCTATTCCATTGAATGACCATATTTTCCCCTGAAACATGATACTCAGTTTTGCTGGGTAGTTGATTCTTGGTTTTAATCTCAACTCCTTTACCTATGGAATATCATATTCCAAGCCCTTTGATCTGTCGGTGTAGGAGCTGCCAGATGCTGTGTTTTCCTGATTGGGTTTCCACAATATTCACATTGTTTCTTCCTGGCTGCCTGTAATATTTTCTCCTTGATCTGGGAATTCTGGAACCTGACTATAATATTCCCAGGAGTTTTCTTTTTGGTATCTTTTTTCAGGAGGTGATTATTAGATTCTTTCAACTTTGATTTTGCCTTCTGGTTCTAAAACAGAAGGGCAATTTTCCTTGAGAATTTCTTGAAGGATGATTTCTAGGTTCTTGTTTTGATGATGGCTTTCAGGTAGTCCAATCATTTTTAAATTATCTCTCCTGGATCTATTTTCCAGGTCAGCGGTTTTCCCAATGAGATATTTCACATTGCCTTCTACTTTTTCATTTGTTTCCATCTATGTATTGATAATTCTGGAAACCACCACAGTTGCCGATGGTCTGAAGCCCCTCCAGCTGGCAGCTAGTTGTGGCCTCTCGGAGGCTAAACCCCGGGCTCATGCGGGGCTCGGCTTGGCTGCCAGAGCGCTGAGCTGGCCCCTTCCTGCCAGGCTGTCCTCAGTGGGAGATTAGCTTCTCTGTGTCATTTTGTGGGTTCTGTAGCTCCAAAGTTTGTTCAGAGTCACCTTTTACATGAATTAGAGGAGGTGAAAGCTGGAGCCACGCAGAAGTCCTGTTTCTACCCCGCCATCTATCTCTCTACTGTTTTATTTAAGTACTCTGTCCCATATCACTTGTGGTTATTCAACCTAGCAAACACGGCTTAATTCCTGACTATGAGCAAGGCCTTCTTTCTCTCTCCTGATCCCTGGTCAATCATCCAGTGGTTTTATTGTTTGGACTCCATGTTCTAAACTCATCTTTGGATTTTTCAACTCTCTTTGTGCTCTCTGTTCCCCTGTTTTGCAGCTTTTCCTGAGTTGGATGCAGCAGTAATTGGTAGGGACACCCAGTACCTGGCATAACTATTGTCTCACCCAAGGCCAGAAAGGGATCCTGGTATTGGAACAACACGCCAAAGTTTATTTCTAGTGATATACTTTTAGCATAAAAAAAACCACAACCCTAGATGTGGACACAGTCAAAGTGGTGAAAATCTTTAAAGAACCTGCTGACCCTTAACTCCATTGATATACTAAAGGTGTGATGCCCAACCCTAAGCACTTTCTTCCCTGAGGACTTCTGAGCAAAGAAGACTGCTGTGAGCTGCCCAGTGGGAGGGGGAGAGGCAATCTATATCCCCCAACCCCTGCCATGTGTCTGTGAATTCGTGATGCCACTATTTCCTCTGTCTCTCTTCATCTTTATTCTTCCCCATCTTCAGTGAATGAATATCCAGAGATGGAATGACCAGGTTAATGTGATGTAAGCTTCAAAAAATCAGGAGAACAATCAGAGATCCCCTCAGTAACAAGGGTCTGTAGCAGAGACCACTAAAATTGGCAGCAAAAGTAGCCAAGTCTGGGGTGGAGCCTGTGTGGCAGTTGAGAAACCCGAATGAACCAGTCTAGCAAGGGATTGACCCATCAGCTGAGACAATGAGGACTAGTATGAGTTAGGCCAGCTGAGCAAGGGAGTGACTTGTCCATAAAATCACTATGCCCCAGAGCAACAGATAGAGAATGTATGAAGGGAGAAAAGGATTCCCAGGGCCAATGCCACTGTGCAAGATAGGGAAGGTCAATCTGGGGCAAGAAATAGAATTCTGGAAGCAAAAAAAGATTAGCAAAATCAAAATCAGAAAGTGAATTGAATTCATTAATAAAATTAGGAGCTGGATTTTTTAAAATGGGCTACTTTTAGGCGAATTTGATTCTTTTTCAAAAAGAGAGCAAAGCCTATCATTATGAAAAACTAAAAAGAAATGAGTCCTTTTAAAGAGAAAATACCTATGAAAATTTTTTTCAGTTATGATTACAGTGCTTTTCCCTCCCTATTATTTCTCCCCCCATTTATCATTCTCTTTCTCCTTTCACCCTGTCCCTCCTCAAAAGTATTTTGTTTCTGACCACTTCCTTCCCCATTCCTCCTTTCCTTCTATCAGCCATACCCCCCCTCTCTTTTCCCCTTCCCCTCCTACTTTCCTGTAGGTGGAGGGGACACTGTTCCAAGCCTTGTGCCACTGTTTTCAGAGCTAATTCTGAGGCTCTCCCCTGTGGTCACAAGCTCTGGTGTGCTAATCCTTCCCTAATTGCTGTGAAACTGACCCTGAATCACAAGAATGGTAAAGTAACAGAGTGCACCCAGTGGCAGCAAAGGGTCCCTGTAATTTCCTTCTGACCAGTGGTCCATCCCACTTACATCTGTGGGCTGAGAGCTCCAGAAAGCCATTACTGCCAATTCAGTTGCTGGCACCTTGGGGGATGGGGGGTGGGGGCTGAGCTAGACTGCTCCATTCCCACCACAGTGAGACTTTTCCTACCAACCTTCTAAGTCATCTTAGGCCAGAAAATTGTTCTACCTTGTCCTTTTTTGGTTCTGCTGTCCAGAATTCATTTTGAGGTCCTACTTTTAAAGTTGTTTGGAGGAGAATTTGGAGACCTCAGAATGGTCCCTGCATTTACTCTGCCATTTTGGCTCTGCCCCTGAATTTTATTTTTTAGAAGTGTTTCATTGTGATTTCTGCTGTAACTCACTTTGAACAGCAACATTAAACTGTCAGGTAGTCATTAACAAAACAATAGGTATGTCATGTTGGATGTCATGTTATCCAATTCATTTGGATTTTTTTTTTGTGGTTATAAGTAAAAATAAATCTCTGTTGAAAAAGATGCATTGCAAATGGAATAAAGGCTTCCATTGCTTGCTTTATAATATAAGGAAAGGCTTTTCTCAAGGAACATAAGACTTCTTCAAGCTTTTTTGAATTAAATAGAGTAAGCGTTTTGTCCTAAAATCCATGAGTTTGACTTTGGGTAGTTCAACAAATTCAATACAGATTCTATCAGAAAGAAAAGACTTGAGAATCTATGGTTTAACTTTGAGTTTTGAAATGTTTTCAAGTATTTGCATATTTCTCTTTTTAAAGAACTTGAAAAAGAATTTTGTATCTCAGTTCCATTTAGGTAAATGCCTCCGGCATTCGAAAACTTGCAAAGATTTTGGCTCTATTCTCTCCTTCTATATTGGCAGCTTAGCCAAGATAGCTTGCCATTTTTCAGTAGTATCCATAACGAGGATTTCAAGATGTAGAATTGAAAGATTAATCTCATCCATAAGTTAAAAATATCTGCCAAGTAAAGCAGCCAATGCATAAAATCCTTCCTTTCAGAGGGATTTATGAGTATGTTTTTTTTTTCTGAAAAAGAGAAATTTCCAGTTCTGCCTTCAAGATTTTCAAGACTTATATTTTTGAAAGCCAGTGAATCTCAGTGTGACAGAGAAGTACCTGTTGTTCTAGTCCCATTTCTAAGAAATTTTAAAAAATGATATAGTGACTCAGAGACCTGCTTCTAATAATATGACAACTTTTGTGGGTTTTGACAAAAAAAAATCTTTCAAAGTTGTTGTAAAGGTCTTTGTTGCCAATGCCTGTTTCTGTAAAAAGCCATGAGTGACAAAGATGTAAAGAGCTTCCTTTTTTCTCTAAGGCAGCAAAAACCAGCATGGCAGCAGCTCCCTCTGTGCCAGGAGTATAATTCTTTTCTTTCTAGTCAGATTTTTGTTTGTCAAAATAAAACTTTCCATCATTTCCACAATGTCAACAGATCTCTGTGGTCTCCCAAAAGGACTCCCAAATTAAAAATTCTTCTTTGACAGGGTTAACATGTATACAGGGAACAAAAGCAGGGATCTGGCTATACTGAGAAAATACTGGAAAGGGACGGATGAGGCTGTGAATTCCTCAATGATTTGCTTCAAAACTGTTAAAATGAACATCAACTATTCTAAAACACATCCTATCATTTAGCAATAAAGCCACTTTTAGTTTTCTCCTCTGCTCCTATCCACAAATCAGTCTGATCATTTCCAGTGTTCATGACTTGACTACAGTCTCCCCAACAGTGTGGGGCTTCTTTTGTTGGGCAATCTGGTAAGTGACTTTATAGGATGCTCCAAGAAAAGATTATTGCGAAATAGATATTCTGTTTTGGAAGTGCTGCAGCCTTTTCCAAATTGAAGTTTCTTTGAATGAAAATGACCTGCATCTTTAGATGCATTTCTGAGACAGGAAATGCTGTTTCAGTTTTGCTGCCTTTATATTTCCATTAGCAAGAATTTTTCAGTAAAAAAACAAAACAAAACTGCCTTTTGTGTACTAGTCATGGTCAGTAATGCAAATAAAGTAATGTAATGTCTAGCCTCCATCATACATCCTTTTCTTCAGCATTTCAACTTCAATTGAGTCTGTAAAAATATGAAATAAAGTTAAAATAAAATATTTGATGCAACTGATATTTTCAAAACCATGTTTGCATGGTTTTAAAGAAATCTGCTGATAAATGCACAGACAAAAAGTAATTCATATGTGAGTTAAGTAAATCTAGGCAACAAATTTGAATGACAAGTAAAATAAGGCAGAATGTATCATTTATTCAGTTCTAGCACTTTTAATGGCTTTTAACCCTCTGACAGACACAAGCAAATATAGTAGCTCAAAAGAGCTACTACATGGAGCCTGTGGCTTTCTGTGCTTTCTTAATCATGAGATAAACCTGGTTCATATGATTAATAATCCTGAAATCTTCTCATTGATGGAAATTCATTAATCAGTGCCTCTAGCATGCATGAAGGGCAAGTAGAGCTAGTTGAAAGTGAGAGAGAAAAAAGATCTGACCTATTCTGTGTAGAGGACCACAGGCCAATGGGACTCTGACCCTGACGGCTGAATAAGCCCTCTCAGCAAAAGAGCCAGCTACCAGGCCTGGATCAGTTCCCCACCCCTCAAGGAAGGATCACAGGCATGAGCATTATGTCTTTGTGATAAGTGTGGTATGCACTCCTGGCTTGGGAACAAGGAAGCACACAGTGTTCTTAGGGGAAATATCATAATGTTGCAACTTAGTACTAGCTAGACACCTTGGGCTAACTCCATCCTGTTCTAGGGAGGTTTGGAACATCCTGCCTGGCACTTGCGCCCTGATAACCAGGATAGAGAACACAGCAGTCACATATGAGGTGGATGGGAACTAGGGCACTGGGATAATCCCAAGATAGTGCTTTGTGATGACCATGCAGTTTTTCACTATATATACTGGACTCTCAGATGAATAAAGTTGACTCTGTTTTCCACTATTCTCAGAGTCCCATCTCTTCCATGGTAATCTCAGCCTCTGGGTAAGCAATTCTTTTCAAGAAACTCTTCTCAGCTCTGCTGCTGGTCGGCAGGACTCCTCAACACATTCTCAGCTCTGCCATGGAACAGCAGGGTGCCCCTGAACTTGGTGCCCCACAATTCTGGATTCCAGCTTCAAGACAGAAGATGGGACATTCCAACTTCTCTTCAAGTCACTGAAGACAGAAAGACTAGACAGAAACTGACATGAGAGGAGCTGTCAGTCTCTGTCACATCCCTATTGTCACCTTGCTACACTAGAGACTTCTGGGAATTTTCCCTTGGGTGGAATCTGGGACTCTCTTTGGCATTTGAGAGGAAGGTGATTAAGCCTTGAATATAGAACTTGGAGGCTCTTTTCCTGGGAAAGAAATAGTGATCAGGAACTGTTGTTTGAATGTAAAAATTATATCCCCCTAGACTGATAATATTTAAGGGAGTAACAGATATAATTCTAGCTTAGAATCTCTTTCTCTAAGGACAACAAAGTGGCCAGCCTCTGGCCCCAAACTCTCACTTCCCCTCCTGGCTGGAATCAGTCTCTTTTGGAGAAGGGTGGGAGGAGAAGACACTAGAGATGTCTATTCTGTGAGTCACACTGAGATAGAATCATGTGGATGCATATATGTATAACCTACATGGGCAAAATGAAACAGAACAGAAACAAACACCTGTAGGCCCATTTCTTGGAGCTCAGAGGTAAGAGGGAGAACAGGGGAAGGAAGTCCTCCCCTCTCACTGATTCAATTCATGGCGTGAGTGAATTGGGATCTTCTCCCTCTGGAAACAGCAGATAAGAACCAGACTGTCCCAGTCTGGCAGTTTTTAAAGACATGGCCTGTTGTGACCACACAGACAATCAAAGGAGGCTATCCCCACCTATGTGGTAGGGGATACAGAGGCCACCATATTAGGCAATGTGGACAAGCTCCAGAGGCCCCCAAGGGCACTTTCAAGTTAGGTGAACTAGGCATGGCCAGACAAGCCAAGGTTACACATGTAAAGCTATTTTGTACTTTTTGTATTGTTATAAATGTATCAATAGTCTATTTTCCTGCTATTAATCCATGATATATGGTTATTTTTCTTTTTATTTAAAACAGTATATTAGGTGGTGATGATATGTACTTATATATTTTGATTTGATGTAACAAATAATAATGTAAACAAATAATTTTCAAAGGACTGAAAATTTCTAGCCTCAGGGAGAAATGTAACATCTGTTTCAAAATCCTCTTCTGTAGTCAAATGAAATGTTGTAAAACGGGCAATTTTTACTGTTTGGAGAGACTATTGAGAGTGAAAGCTTGAGAGAAAGTGAATATTGCTTTCCTGTCATAGTTGCAGAGAAGATGGGAAGAAAGGAAATAGGTCATACTTGTTTGTACTGTTTTAACTTTTTTCTTCTAAAGACGATGATGTGAAATTCTGCCGAAGAGATATTGTTATCTGAAAGAACTGAATCATGTGGAATGGGGTTTTCAGGAGTAAAAAGAAGTCATCTGCCATTACAGTGAAGGTTTGAGATGATAATTGTGATCATTCTTACAACCAAAATAAATTAAGTAAATATTGTCATTTTTATTGTTTGTATTGTTACTAAGTTGTATTTTTTAGCCATAAGTTTAATATTTATCTAATTACAGGAGAGGAAATGACTTCATATAAGGAGAGATATTAGTAACTATTATTGCAAAGGAGTTTTCTTCAATTCATTCAATAAATATTGAACTCAATAAATGTCAAATGAAATGAAGTGAGAATTCAAGCCAATTGGCTGATTAATGAGAAAGAGGTTAAATTTTTACTTAATAAATAGGAAAATATTCAGATAGTATCCTGGATTGCTCTAGAACTGAAGAACATAAGACGAAATATAAGAATGAGTCAAGAAGTATCTTGAGGCCAAAGGATACAAACTGGCAGTTTTCAAAAGAAGAAATCAATCTATTGTTTGCAAGATTTTGATTGAGAATGATCTGAGCCATACAAAGCAGGCCTAGACTTGGGAGTGCCAGTAATCAAGTGGTTTAGTTAATCAGTTTCAGACTGAGGAATATTTATTCAGCTGAAGTGAAAACACAGGTTATATACTTACTTCACAACCAGGGAAGGAGGGAGGAAGGTGGAATACAAATAACCATTTAGTGGTTTCCCATGAGAAACCCATAAGTCTCACAATACAACAATTCAAGTCTTTGGAGGTTGTGACCACCTCCTCTAAAGTACAGAACCAGAGTTCTGTGACTGGAAGAGGTCCTTCAATCTATGATTTACTTTATTTAAGGTCCAGTGATTGTGAGTGTTGTCAGAGCTTTGATTCATCAGTTTCAGCTTCACTGTGTGCTCTGATTCCTGAGTCAGAGAGGCAGCTCTTGAGAAAATGAAATTATTAGTATATTCAGTACAATGTCATATTGATTAATATGAAAATCATAAATTCTTTTCTTACTATCAATAGTCATATAAAAATGCTATAAATCAATAATTAGAGAAAAACCACTTCACATCTATTAGATTGGCTAACATGACAGATAAGGAAAATGACAAATGATGGAGAGGAAGTAGAAATATTGGGACACTAATATACTATGCACAAATGTCATAGCTCTTAAAGAGCACACTTCAATGACTATTAGAGACACTGCAAGTGATGTTCTCAAGAGGAAAGTAAATGCTTCAAGGATTATTCAGGCTGACAATGAAACACAAGCTTCTAACTGAAGCTCAAAAAAAAATGCTATCAAAAATTAAAAACAATGCTGACAACCCACAAAGTTCACTACAAAATAGTCAAATGAATTCTTAAAAAGGAAGCAGAGACTTAAGAGATTTACAGATTGATACGAATTCCTCCAAAGTGCAGGACATATTTGAGAACAGTGAGACTAATAAAAACAAAACAAAAAAACACCTTGCTAACTCTTACCATGAAGAAAAATTTCTCTTCACCAGCAAGACACTACAAGGACTAAAGTACTGTATTGGAAAAAGGCCAATTTTACTGATGAAACTCACATTTTTATTCAAGGCTATATATACCAAAAGCACTGCCCAAAGAGCTCTGAGTGAGCCTGTTAGGAATTGCACATCTTCACCAGAATGCAAAACATCCACCTACAAAGTGTTTGGGGAAATTTTTTTTATTAAATCGCTATTATTTTGGAAGTTTGTTCCTATTGAAGGAAATATGAACCCTGAAATATGGAGAAGATGAATTGTTCTGAAAATGCAGAAACTCTCAAATGGAGATGGGATACTCTATATACATACTGCAAAAGTGAGTGCACATCATACCAACCACCAGGAAAGGTTGAGAAATTTGTCTGGAGATTCTCTAGCCTCACTCTTCTAGGATGAAGATAGCTATATCAGTCCCTCACAGGGTTCTTGTGGGTGGCCCGGGGTCTTACAGCTCTCTTCTTCAATGCTGTTGGTTCCAACTCTCATTCCAGTGAGACTATTAACCAATAGTGACTAGGCCCCCAGTTCCATTGAACTAATTAATATCCATTAGATTCCAGAAAGGGATATTTACTTCAAAGAAAGAGCCAGCAGAGAAATAGAAACATTTCCCCAAAAACCTCAGGGAACACTCCTCTATAGCAAGTCAGCCTCTGGAAAGAATGGGTTCAGATTAATGGAAGTATCTGCATTGCACTGGTCCCACCAAATTTCTGTCCAAAGGTAAGCTTCTCTTCTGGATGATGCCTGGGCTAGGTTCTAAAGGTCACTTCTCAGAGCCACAGAGTCAAACTGGCTGGCTGCAAAACCACAGCATCGCCTCCATTATTGGACTTCTTTGTGGCTCGCTCTTCTGATGTTTTGAAATTTGGGGTCAGTTAGGTGGGGCAGTGACTAGAATGCCAGGTCTGAAGCCAGAAAGACCTGAGTTCAAGCCTGGCCTCAGACACTTACTAGCACTGTGACCTTGGACAAGTCATTTAAGTTGTCACTCTCAGTTTCCTTATCTATCAAATGGGGATTAAAAAATAGCAATGCCTACCCTGAAGAGTTGTAAAGATCAAATGAGATCATAACTGTAAAGCACTTAGCAGAGTACCTGACACATAGCAGATGCAATATAAATGTTAGTTATTATTATTTTTATTGAAATTCATATGGTTGTAGCCTATAATCTTAAATTATAATAGTATAGTTATAATTAATGTAATAAATAATGATAGAGATAATTATTAGAATAAATATTATTAATAAATAATTTATGTCAATTTTATAATTAAAAGAAAGGAATGAAGCCCAAGGGAAAGAAATGAGGTACATGTTCACGGGTCACATATTGACTTGAATGGGGAAGGTCTGTCTCTCATCTCTCACCAAGAAGACAGGACCTGGTTAACCAAGATCCTCTTGAGTGACCTTCAGGCCAGCTATACTGCTCCAGTGCATCAAAGAGGCTCCCTCTTTTATATCTTGTTAACATGCCTGTATTAGTCATGGAATATCTGCACATGGTCCAAAGATAATGTGAGGATGACGTCAGTCTAGGACTCTATATAGTCTCCTGAGAGCTGAGTTCACTGGGAACACCCCATGTTCAAAGATGGAAAGAAACATCCTTCATTGGCCTTGAACCTCACCTGGTTAGAGTCCATTGAAAACCTAGGAACTCAAAAAAAAAAAAGCAAAAAAAAAAAGGGGGGGGGAGGCGGCTAGATGGCACAGTGAATAGAGTGTCGGCCCTGGAGTCAAGAGGACCTGAGTTCAAAGCCGGCCTCAGACACTTAACACACAAACTAGCCATGTGACCTTGGGCAAATCACTTAACCCCAATTGCCCTGGCTTCACCACCCAAAAAAAAAAAAAAAGGAAAGGAAAGGAAAGCTAGGAACCATAATAAAAGTGAGACTTGGGAAAATGGATTATTCAAGGAATATACACTTAATATCCAATATGATCAAGTGTGGTTTCATGATGAAGAATCAAAGGAAAAGATAAAATTTTGTGAACTCATTGTCAAATTATACAAAACAAGGGATCACAACCAAAGGAAAACACAATGCACATGAAATATTTTTAAAAGATGTAAAATGTTGTAAGATTTATTGTAAAAGTCAATAAATAAAGTTACTGACTCCAGTCTTTGCATCCTTCTTGTAGGCATTGCCCCACTTGGTTATCCTCCTTTCTACCTCCATTCCTTGGCTTTCCAGATGCTCTTTATAAGTTGACTTTATCCATTAGAATGCAAATTCCTTGAGGGCAGGAATTGTCTTTTTTTAAAGACATATATAAAGATGGAAGAATAAAGCATTTGTTAAGACCTGACTATGAGCCAGGAATTGTGTTATCCTAGAAAAGTTTCAGTTTATTAGGGGAAAATAAAACATAAAGGGGAGCTGGGAGGCGCATTGAGAGGGAAGAAGGGTAGCATGGCAGCCTGTGGGGATTAGAGGGTGGGTGGGAAACTCAGAGAGCAGCTTGGCTGAGAGGAGTCCTCCTGCTATGGCAGTTATGGGGGAGCAATGCTCAGGGGAGCGTGGCAGCCAGTGTGGAAGTGAAACAGACCAGAGATGGCTTCTGTTTGTATCCCAGTGCTTAGCACAGAGCCTGACATTTAGGAAGTGGTTAATCACAGTCCTGAATTGATGTTATCTTCCCTCTGTCTCTGTCTGCCTCTGTCTGTCTATCTCAGTCTTTCTGCCTCTTTCTGTCTCTCCATCTGTCTGTCTTGGTTGGTCCCAGGGTAGATCACAAGCTCCCTGAGAGCAGGAACCCTGGCTTATTCCTGCCTTCCTTCTCAAAGTGGTTGAGGAGTATTTTTAAGCCCCCATTGGAAGATGAATTTCTGATCCTACCCCCAGTGTTCAGCTCAGGCCCAACTTGGTCCAGAGCCACCCCTTAATCTGGAGCTCAGATGAGGAAGCCCCAGAGGCAGGGAGGAAATGAGCATCAGGGTTGGCTGACAGCAATCTGCTGTAGTCACCAGGTAATACCTGCTCTGGCACTGGACCCATGGGCGTGGTGGCATGGGCAGCCTGGTGGAGGTCCTTTATAGAGTGATTCTGTTTCATTGTCGGTCTGAATAAGCATGGAAGTGTTTGCCTTCCCCACATCAGGAACTACCCTGGAGGTGACAAGAATGGTGTGGCTGTGGACAGCCTTGGCTCTGGTGGTAGGGGTCGAGCTGCTAGTGACCAGGGTCTGGAGGCTCATTCTGGGTGGAGGTAGCCTGAACCCCTTCGCAGAGGACGTGAGGAGGCCTCCCCAGACGCTGGTGACTGGGAGACTCAGAGGAAGGTCCTCTAGCAAGGTGTGCATAGGGAAATGGGTACAGGGTCGGGGTGGGGGGAGGCAGACAGGAGAGGGACTAGAGTTCTGTTTTTTGGAGTCTAGGGAGTCATGGGTTCAAATCCCCTCTCTGAGCCTCAGTTTCCTTACCTGTACAATGTAGTAACATTTTACAGGAGAACAAAGTGTGATGTAACCACTTCTCCTTGGTCCTTTGAATGGACTGCAGACTCACATTCCTGATTCCTGATGATGTGATAACTAACACAATAACCCATAAGAATGGATACCACAAAGGGTGGCCAGGTGGCTCAGTGAGTAAAAACACCAGCTCCACTGTTGGGATGACCTGGGGATCGAATCCGGGCTCAGATACTTAGCACCACACCCAGAAGAAATAAGTGGCCGTGTAACCTTGAGCAAGTTACTTAACACAAATTGTTTCAAAAAAAAAAAGGAAAGAATGGATACCACAATGCTGATGAGGTAGGTACCTGATTTCCTTTAAAGCCTTCCCACCAGGTATGCCTAGGCACCCAGGCTTTATCAGCAGTTTTTATTTAGGTGCAATCATCATACACCAGGACATGTCCGTTGTGCTTGTTCTATTCAACAAACACTCCTTCCGTGTGCATTATGTGCAAGTCACTGGGTTGTACCTTCTCTCCTTCTCCTTTGCTGATACCTGGTCCTTCACATGATGACACTATTGCTGGGGTTCCAAGTTTTAAGGTCACCTTTTCCTTTTCTAGCTCAATTTGGTTTATTCGTTCAGGTCTTGCTTGGCAGAAAGCAAAAATTTGCTCTTGAAATAGGTTACACTTCTCACTGCTCTTGAGTTAGAGAAGCAATGTGAACAGGAGAACAGCGGCTTTTCACATTGTAGGCTTTGTTCCCATACTCTTCCTCCTGATCACCTAGTACTGTCTGAGTTTCTGACTCTTCTGGTCTTGTGTGCAGCTTTCTCCATCACACGTGTGCCAGACCAGCTGGATGCAGTGGTGATTGGTAGTGGCAAAAGGGGGCCTGGTAGTAGCAGCTGTCCTGGCCAAAGTTGGAAAACGAGTCCTGGTGCTGGAGCAACATACCAAAGCAGGGGGCAATAGTAAAATTTTTCATCAGAATGGCCTGGAATTTGATACAGGTAAAGTGTGGGAAGAAACAGAGATAGACAACAAAACTATAGTAGTAAAAGCAATAAACATATCCTTTTCAGAGTTAGACAAATCAAAAAATAAACAAGAAATGAGGACCTCAAAAGGATTTTAGAAAATGATAGATCTTTGGAGAGTACTGACTAGGAATAGAAAGGAGCATACCGATTTCTCACCTGTGGGATGGTACTTCTACAAATATTAATAAAATGTATCAGATCTTAAAAACTTCACAAACAAATGCAGAAAAGCAGACATATTAAACACATCCTTATTGACTGAAATTTAATAAAATTAATTCAATAAAGGGCCACTGAAGAAATGATTAAAAATAATTAAAGATCAATTAACTTAATCCTTAAGAAGTGGTGAGCTAAAAAATATCACAGAAACAATAGATAGTTTCATTAAGAGAAAACCAGAATTTTTGGCATGTAGTCAAAGCAGTCCTTAGAAATAGAAGAAATTTATATTTCTAAACTTTTTAACAAAAGAAAGAAAAAATCAATGAATTGTAATAAAAACCCTAGAAAATAAATAAATTTAAGCCCCAACCCCAAATTAGCTAGGTGTAATGGTATACCACTTAAATCTCTGCCCCTAGGGAGGCTAAGGTTGGTGAATTTCTTGAGTTCAGGAATTTTGAGATGGTGATTGGGTTTCCACATTAAGTCCAGAACCAAGATAGCGAACATACAAGAATGGGGGAGGGATTTAAAAATTGGGATGGGGTAAACTGGCCATGTTAGAGAGCAGGCCATAGTTCTCATGCTGATTGGTAGTAGGATCAGGCCCATGAGTGGCTGATGCCACTGGAGAAGATAGAAAGGCCAATGAAAGGAAGAAAGAAAGAAAGAAAGAAAGAAAGAAAGAAAGAAAGAAAGAAAGAAAGAAAGAAAGAAAGAAAGAAAGGAAGGAAGGAAGGAAGGGAGGAAGGGAAAGGAAGGAAAAAAGAGAAAGGAAGGAAGAAAGAAAGAAAGAAAAAAGAAAGGAAGGAAGAAAGAGAGGAAGGAAAGAAAGAAAGAAGGAAGGAAGGAAAGAATGAAATTTAAAAAATAAATGAACAAAATGCAAAGCAAAAAATGTATTGAAATTATAAATAAAATTAGGAGCTGGATTTTTTTTTTAAAAAGCACTATTTTAGGTTAATTTGACTTCTTTAAAGAAGAAAGAACAAAACCTAATTATCCATATGAAAGGTTAAAAAGGAGAATTCACAACAAATAGTCACTGGACCTGTAGGCAGGAAGGTTTGAATTCCAATCCAGCCTCAGACACTTCCACAAAAGGAAAAAAGAACATTCAAAGAACAATGAATTCCATTATTTCACTTACAATGGGAAACTGCTTGCAAAAATAGAAAAAGGAGACTCCTAACAGACTTCTATGATACCAATATGGTCTTGATGCCTAAAGCAGAGAGTCAAAACTGAAAGAAAACATCAACGTCTCTAATGACCACTGACACAAACATTTTAAATGAAATATTAGCCAAGTCCATATCCAGAGAAAGAACTACAGAGTTGGAATGCAGATTGAAGCAAACTGCCAGCTCTCTTTCTTTTTCTTGTTTTGTTTTGTTTCCTCTTTCCCATTGTCCATTCCTTCAGTTATAATCCTTCTTTACAACCTGACTCGTGTTTAATGTGAAGGTATTTGCAGATCCTATACTTGATTGCATGCTGCCATGGCAGGGGAGCTGGGGCGGGGATGAGAAGGCATGGGAGAAAATTTGAAACTCAAGGGATTGTGGAACTGAATCTTGTAAACTAAAAGTAAACAAATAAATTAATTTAATAAAAAAAGAAATATTTGCCAAGCGGCTACAGCAACATAGCACAAGAATTATACTCTGTAGCCAGGTTTGATTTATACCAGAAATGCTAGATTGGTTCAATAGCAGAAAAGCTATGAGCATGATAAACTGTGGTAATAACAAGTACAATAAGAATTGTGATTCCATCAATGGATATAGAAACTGACTTTTGACCAAGTATGGCACATAATTCTGTTAGAAATATTTTTTAAAAACATAGGAACAAATAGACCTTTCCATTTGTGGCAAGTATCCACCTAGGCAGCTAGGAGGTGCTGTGGATAGAGCACTGGGCTTGCAGTCAGAGAATCTGAGTTCAAATTTAACCTCAGACACTTACTAGCTCTGTGACCCTGGACAAGTCTCATAACCCTGTTTGCCTCAGTTTCTTCATCTGTAAAATGCACTAGAGAAAGAAATGGAAAACTACTCCAGTATCTTTGTCAAGAAAATCCCAAATGGGGCCACAAAGGGTTGGACATGAGTGAGCAATAAAATCTAACTAAAAACCAAGAGACAACAGTGGATGTAAAGGGAATAAACTCCATTTGATTGAATCATTTCCATTGAGATCATCCAAATGACACCTAGGTTGTGAGAAGATATTGGCACCATTGACAGTAACAGAGAAGCTAGGAAGATGGGGAGGTCTGGGGGGAAAGATGATCATTCTGGCTTTGGACATGTTGAGTTTAAGATGTCTAAGGGAATTCTGGAACAAAATGTCCAATATGCAGTTGGAGACATAAGACTGGAGGTCAGGAGAGAGGATGGGCAGGACAAATAGGTGTGGGAACCATCTGCATAGAGATGATCCATGGGAGCTAAGGAGATCCCCAAATGATACAGTAGAGAGGGAGAAGAGAGGAGAAGGCTCAGACAGAGCCTTGAGGGATACCCATGGTTGATGGGTATTACATGGATGAAGTTCCAGCAAAGGAGATGGAAAAGA
>NW_027187434.1:6301-16989 GCF_028583685.1 Petaurus breviceps papuanus | reverse complement strand
GCATTGCATTTTCAATGAAAAGCAGTTCATTTAAGTCTAGAATATGCTAAGCTAATCAGGTCTATACTCTAGGGGCTATAAAGGTGTTTCCCTTCTCAATCATAGAAGACAATTAAGGGGACAACACTGGCAACCATAAGATGTTTCCTCTCTCTTAGTGTATCCCCTAAGAGATAGTGCCACTAAGATAGTGCCAAAGGAAAATAAGACTGGATAGCTCTTCAAATAACAGAGGAAGCTACTTCTCTCTAGCAGTCATAATGCTTCTATCAAATCAAACAGCTCCCTGATGTCCTCAAAGCCTGCCTGTCAGTTAGGCTAGGCTTTTCTCAGATTCAGGATTTTGTCTTCTGTAAGTCTCTCCTCAACTTTGTCTTCTATCCCCATGTTCTCCTGATTGCTCTTGTACTCAGCTTCTATCCCTATCCCCTAAAGCTACTGGTGCCTCCTTGTGTTTAATGACTGTAGCAGCAAGTACCCCAAGCGTCCTCAGGGTTTGCTGCCAACACAGGTTCTTAGATCTGCTTTGATAAAGGAAAGCAACTCAAAATGGGTTACCAAGCTTACTTTAATCAGTCAAACATGTATCGTTTACCTAGTTCAGGGGAAAAAGGTCAGCACCCTGAACTTCAAATACAGACAGAATTATCAAGACAAAAACAGATCAAGTAGACACATTTCCAAACTGTCCAACCATTACATCCATGCCAAACAACATCTGGGTTTCAAAGCCGGGGGGCTCTGGATAACGGCTTTCCAGAGTTTCATCCGATCAAATCACAGAATACTTCTCAAAGCAAGCCCCAAAACAAAGCCTCACCTCAGGGCTTATATAGCCTTCTCCTGGCTCAGAGAATGTAACAACCTTATTGACTCACTGACTAATCAAGAAGTATCTACTGAAAAACAAGCCTCTCAACCCAGGCTCCAGGTGCACTTTAGCCTAGGGGCAGGGAAGATCTTACAAATTTACATTCCCATTACAATGACTCATCTCTACCTTATGATGTGAAACTCCAAAAAAACAATCCACCTGTCAGAAATAACCCCAACTGTTCCCCATATAATCTTCCCATGGTTCCCAGACAGTTGTTTGGTTTACCGTTCTTCAGTTATGTGTTCTTGGAAGCATTCTGAAAACAAGTTATCTGGAAATGAACTGATGAACAAAAGCACTTGCATAGACATCCCCACCTCTATTCAGACATTTTGCCTCTGACAGAGTCCCTTCTGAACATTACTTGACTCTCTTCAAGCACTTTTGTATAATGAACCATTTCTTCTCAAGCTTCTGAAATCAATGTTCTTTTTTCTTCCCTTTTCAGTAACCCAAATGTCCATATTAAGGGGGAAAACAACATGACAGTGCTTCACATGTGGTAACTTTTTTAGGCACTCCCATTTCTGCCATTCTACTTATTCTTGATGAAGTTATGAGGTCTCTTTGGGATCACAGCTTTGTTTTCTAAATACTTACTAACAATATCGTTAATCAATTCTAGAATTTTGCCAGGGATGTGTCAAAACTTGATACCCTGTAATCTGCAGATTTCATTCTCTTTCCTTTTATTTCTTTCGAAGATTAGGGTATAATTATCCTTCTCCTACCCAATGGTACTTCTCCTATTCTCCATGATCTTTCAAATATCACTCACAGTGACTCATAAATTGCACACCCTGCACACCCGCTAATTCTTTCATTATCCAAGGATGGAGTTCATTTGAGTCTAGGAACTTGAATTTGTCAAGGGCACCTAGGAGCTCAATTATTATTTCCTTACTTATCTTCAGCATCAGCTCTCTATTAGTCATTTTTATTCTGTATTTTCCAGTCCAAAGGTCATTTTCCTTGACAGAGAAAACACAATCAAGAGGATTTAGGCAGGTTTGCCTTCTATCTTCATTTATCACCTTCCTATTTCCTCTAATAATAGTTGAGCATTTACATAGCACTCTAAAGTTTGAAAAGCTTCAAATGTTATTCCACTTGAACCTTATGACAAATTTGTGCTGTTATCTGTGTGCTATCAATGGAATCCTAGCCATTGCCCCCAGCTAGCCACTGCCTCCAGAACTAATATCCCAACTTCCTCGTATGCCTCACTGCCTCACTAGAACAACAGGTGTCTCCCTGTTCTCAACCACATCATGCATCAAATCTCAGACAGGACCACAACAGCCAGCCCATCCATCTAGTCTCAGACAGGCCCACAATAGTCAGCCAATCAGAAAGCAGCACCAACAGAATACCGAGCAGGATGCTTGACCACTAAATCAGAGAAGAGACTTTCCCTAAGTAGGTGCCTGTGCAATAATAGGAAAGAACTATCCTTAGGTGAATTTAAGATGTAGAGAGGGTTATTATAATATCATTTTCATACATTAATGCCTTCCCCAGTGGGTTTTTCTGTATGCATTATGGGTAGCCACATGCACAGTTCCACCAAGGTGAGTACCTTTCCTCATTTTAGTATTATTCATATATTTCATAATGTATATTTATATATTCTGTTACATAATAGCAACTTTTGCTCTATAAAAATCCCTGTCTTGCTTTGCTAGTTGTTAACTCCTCTAAGGCACCTAGCCCACTTGCTGAAAGTGTAATCATCGATAAATGGCTTTGCTTGGACTGGAGATGGTCTGAGTCTGTGGATTCTTTCCATGTGACCCAGGAACAAACCTAGAAATCTCAACACTGTTATGATTTCCGTTTACAGATGAGGAAATTGAGACTAAGAAAGGTGACTTGCCTAGGATCATACAACTAGTGTGTGTCTTAAGCAGGTCTTCTTGACTCTACAAGCCCACCACTTTACCTACTTTTCTCCTTAGCTGCATAAGTGCTCATGTCCCTATTTTGAGATTCCTCTTTTCCCCAGTATAACTTAAAACAACAATACAATCCTTGTTATTATCCTAAGCTTCTTTAACTAACCTCTTTTTATTGTAAGCTTTAGTATTCTTGACATGACTCAGACATAGAAACACTATCCTTCTGCAAGCATTCTCTACTACATGCCTTGCACCCATTTTATAAACACATCTCTTTATAATCTAAGAAGATTGGAGAGTTCCCAGTGCAGTCACATGACATTTCAGAGAACGGAACTTTGGAAAAGTTTTCCTTATATGGATCTTGAATCTGCCTCTTCATCACAGCAAGGCTCTGATCTTAGGTCAGTTTTCCAGGGATAAGTAGAATCACTCTGGTCCTGCTTCCACATGACTGAATGAAATGGCAGGAAAGTCCTCCCCTCAACAGAGATCATATCTTTTCTCCCTGGGCCTGACCTCAGGAAGAACCAAGTTCTTATCAAATCTCTCATATTTCTTAGCTTTGTGACCCTGGACAAGTTGCTTGACCTCTTTTGCCTCAGTTTCCTCAACTGTAAATAATACTATCTGCATCCTAGCATTGTTGTGAGGTTCAAAAAATACAATAGGCTCTGAGAGCACAAGATCCTCTTCATGCCATGAAGAGATATTGGAAGAGTTTTAGTGGAGGCTTCCTACATGAAATTCCTTTAAATAGATGCAGATTATTTTCCTTTCAGTGCCCTCCATAATATTCCCAGTTTATAGGATCATAGACATTGAACTACAAGGGACCTTAGTGTCCATCTCATCTAAACCCTTCATGTCACACTTGAGGAAACTGAGTCCCAGGGAAGTGAAATTATTGGCCCAAGAGTATACAGGTACTAAGTGAGAGAAGTGCATTTTGAGAGTCTAGTCCTCTGATCCAAATCCAGCCTGCCATGAGTCATCTGAGGGGATCCTAGCATGCTTTCTAGCCTTTTCCCTCATATTCACATTTCAATAATGTTTTTAAGGCTTACAAAGTATTTTCTTCATAGTAACCCAGTAGGAATGATGATATCAGTATTACTGGTGTCTGATTTTGCAGATGAAAACTTGCCCAGAGTCTCACACAACCATCATGTGTTGGCACCAAGTTTCCTGACTCCCAGACCCTTGTTCTTTCCATTAGAGTAGACTCAACCCAATGGAGGAAGACAAATTAAAATGTCTCCCCTCTGGAAGTAAAATCCAAAGCAATCATTTCAATTCATATGTTAATGAGCACCTGTGTGTGAATGCATCACCAGTACACCCTTGGTGTCTTTCTCATTCCTCAAGGAAACCTTGGTCTTTCATACTTGAACAATTTCATAGAGCCAGGAGCCAGGTCACTCAGTAATGGTGATTTCCATCAGATGAATTTGAACCCAGTCCTTTCTCTAGGCCCTACCAAATCTGGGAAGACAGTCCAAGAATTTTGGAGCTGCAAAGCACTCATCAGGCCAGGTCCCTCATTCCCCAGATGAGCAAACGGAGACTTAGAAAGCTGAAATGAACTTGCCCAAGGTCACACAGATAGGAAGAAGTGGTGGAGTTGGGTCCTTTGGTTCCAAATGCTGTGTTCTTTCCATTAAACCACACTGCCCCCTTGGAGCCCAGATGTGAGTATGAGGGTGGAAGTAATAAATGGCACCATCTGTGATCATGTAGGATAAAGCTCAAGGATTAATAGCAGGAAATGGAGAATGGCCTCTATTCTTAGAATGGAGGGAAGGGTAGCAACATGGCATCCGTTTAAAGAATCTGAAACATGATGTTCCTTTTGTGTGTTTGAGCAGAGGTTGCCACACAATTTCCGCAAGCACAGGACAGTCTGACTGCAGCTGCTTTCTTTTAGAATATGGCTACAAGTTTTACCATAAAGAATTCTGAGCAAAAGTGAGGAAACAGATGACTTCAACACCAGTGTCTGCCCTCTCCTGCCCGCCTTCTCATTTTTTATTTTTACCCCAACCCACATCTGTAGTGGCACAGAGAATAAATAGCTAGGCCTGGCAATAAAACCCAAATTCAAACTCTGCCTCGGACATTATAACTGTTTGACTCTGGGCAAGGCACTTAACCATTTTTAACCTCAGTTTCCTCATCTGTAAATGGGGATGATAATAATAGTGCCCACCGCCCAGAGTTACTGTGAGGGTCAAATGTGATAATATTTTTAAAAATCCTTAGAACAGGGTAAAATGAACAGAATCAGGAGAACACTGTGCACAGTTACAGCAACATTGTGCAATGGTCAGCTGTGATAGATCGCTCTTCTCAACAGTACAATGATCCAGGACAATTCTAAAAGATTCATGATGCAAAATGCTCTCCACAGCCACAGAAAGAAGCAATGGAGTCTGAATGAAGGTGGAAGCATACAATTTTTACTTTCTTCATTTTTTGCATGACTTTTTTTCCTTTTGTTCTGTTTCTTCTTTGACAACCTGACTAATGTAGAAATGTATTTAACATGATTGCACATGTACAACCTGTATCAGATTGCCTGGCACATAGTAAGGGCTATATGAATCTTCCCCTTCCTTACTCTCTCCCATCCTCTATCTACAATCTCTCTTCTGTCCCTACTGACTTTGAAGGAAGCTGGAGAACTACTGGTGCCATTTGTTTTCCTAAAGCACAGTTTCTACTTAATGAGTCTGACCAGGAGATAATTGGTTCTAACGAGCAAAATAAGAGGTTGATAAGCTTGTAACTGCGCCATACTCCTCCTTGGCCCAAGCAAAGCAGGGAAGCAGCTTACATACTTCTGATGTTTCAGGGGTCCAATGATCTTATTCATTAGTTTATTGCTTTCAGGGGATCAAATTGCAAGTCATTCACACCTCATTCACACACACAAGAGACTCTGTCCATCTTCTAAGGTCATCTTCCATAGGGAATGCACTTTGGAACTATCTCTAGGTTAAGGTTCTTAACATTTTCTCTGTGTGTGTGTGTGTGTGTGTGTTTGTGTGTGTGTGTGTGTGTGTGTATGTGTCCTAGATTCCTCTGGCAGTATGAAGTCTTCCTTCAGAGGTAGCTGAGTGTTGTAGTGGATAGAGCTCTGTCCTGAAGATGAGAAGATGCCAGTGAAAATCCAGACTTCGACACTTACTAGCTGTGTGACCCTAGGCAATGGGTCTTTTTCAGTTTTCTGAGCTGTAAAATTGGGATAATAACAGTACCTATTTCCCTGGTTTGTTGTAAGGACCAAATAAAATATCTATAAAGTGCTCAGCATGATGCTTGGTGCATAGTAGGCTCTTAATAAATGTGATTCATCCCTTCTCTCCCTATAACCTCCAAGATCAAATAAAAGTCTTTAACAACCTGACCCCTTCTTGTTTTTACAATTTCTTTCACCTTCCCATGTACTCTTAGATCCAGTAACACTGGTCTACTTGCTATTCAATGAACAGGACACTCTTATCTTCTGACTTTGGTTATTTCCACTGATTGCCCCCGGTGCCTGGCTTTTTCTCCCTCATATGATATAAATATAAAATATCACTTGAAAAGTGTTGATGTTAGAAAGAAGGGTTTTCTTCTCTGGAAGCAATTTGGGGTAGTTAAAAGCAATGCAGAATTTTCCAAATACCATCCCAAGTATTCTTGTATCCATAGATATTTTGTTGTTACCTATCCAAGATGTATATATTGGGCTGTTTCAACAAACTGCCTACTTGAGTGCACCAGTTCTATCCAATCATTACTATTTCCACCCCCTTCCAAAATTACATTGTGTATATTTTTTTATTTATTTACCCTATCACTCTCAGCTCCACTTCCACTCCTAGTAGCCCAATAGAAAGCAATCTCTTTGAAGGCAGGAACTGTTTTCAACTTTTTGTGTTTGTATGCCTAGTTCATAGCACTATGCCTTCCCCTTAATAGACAATTAGATACCTAATGTTTTGACTATAACAGAAATATCAGTCTGCATAATAATAGGTATTCTGCATTCATTTGGTTCTTCCTGTATGGAATGGTAAAGTGATTTCATTGAGTCCAATGGGAGAAACAAGTGATATTCAGTCACATCCAATTCTTTTCCTGTGTGTGTAAATGAGCATTTTTTAATCATCTCTTAAAGATGGATAATGTGTATAGAAAAGTATAAATAGTCTTGCTCTCAATGAGCTTACATTCTAATGGGGAGAGACAGCATGCAACACCTAGTTAAAAACTATGTGCAGACAAATTGCAGATCACCTTGGAGGAAAATCACTCAGACTGAAGAGACTTGGAGAAAGTGGAATTTAAAAAAAAAATTATATATTTTTGAAAAATAATATACTCATGCTTAGTTTTCAACATTCATTTACACAAGATTTTGAGTTACAAATTTTCCCCCAATCTCTCCTCTCCCCCCACCCCAAGATGGCATGCATTCTGATTACCCCTTCGCCTAGTCTGTCCTCCCTTCTATCATGCCTCCCTCTTATCTCCTTCCCCCTTATTTTCTTGTAGGGCAAGATAGGTTTCTGTACCCCAGTGCCTATATATCTTATTTACCAGGTGCATATAAAAATAATTTTTAATATTTGTTTTTAAAACTTTGAGTTACAAATTCTCTCCCTTCTTCCCTCCCCACCCTCCCTCACTGAGAAGACCAGCAACACAGTATAGCTTATACATGTGTAGTTATGCGAAACACTTCCATAATAGTCTTGTTGTGAAAGAATAACTATATTTCCCTCCATCCTATCCCACCCCCAACTTATTCTATTTTCTCCTTTGACCCTGTCCCTTTTCAAAAGTGTTTGCTTCTGACTACCCACTCCCACCAATCTGCCCACTCTCCTATCATGCCCCACACCCTTATCTCTTCTCCCCCTACTTTCCTGTAAGGTAAAATAACCAAGTGAGTGTGTATGTTATTCCCTCCTTAAGCCAAATCCAATGAGAACAAGGTTCACTCATTCCCTATCACTTTCCCCTTCTTACCCTCCATTATGAAACCTTTTTTTCTTGCCTCTTTTGTGTGAGATAATTTAACCCATTCTATATCTCCCTTGTTTCTCCCAATATATTTCTCTCAGCCCTTTATTTTGTTTTTGAGATATAATGTCTTCATATCCAACTGACTCTGTGCTATCTATCTATCTATCTATATATTTCCTCCAACTACTCTAATACCAAGAAATGTGTCATGAGTTACAAATGTCATCTTTCCATGTAAGAGGGTAAATAGTTAAACTTTAATAAGTCCCTTATGATTTCACTTTCCTGTTTACATTCTCTTGCTTCTTGTATTTTAATGGCAAATTTTCTATTCAATTCTGGTTTTTTCATCAAAAATGCTCGAAAGTCCTTTATTTCATTGAATAACCACATTTTCCCCTGAAACATTATACTCAGTTTTGCCGGATAGGCGATTCTTGGTTTTAATCCTAGCTCTTTTGACGTCTGGAATCTGATATCCCAAGCCCTTCAAACCCTTAATGTAGAAGTTGCTAGGTCTTGTGTTGTCCTGATTGTATTTCCACAGTACCCAAATTGTTTCATTCTGGCTGCTTGCAACATTTTCTTCCTGACCTGGGAACTCTGGGATTAGGCTACAATATTTCTAGGAGTTTTGCTTTGGGGATCATTTTCAAGAGGTGATCAGTGAGAGGGCAGAGTCAAGATGGCAGAGTAGAAGCAGAATCTCCAAAGCAGCTCAGGGTTCCACCTTCCCCAATCAATGCCAAAAGGGGACTCTGAACAAACTTTGGAGCTGCAGAATCCACAAAATGACACAGAGAAGCTAACCTCCCACTGAGGACACCCCAGCAGGCCAGCAGCAAGTGGCCAGTGCAGCGCTCTGGGAGCCAAGCCTAGTCCGGCATGAGCCAGAGGTTTCAGCCCCAGGGTGGGCCTGACCAGCTGCTGGTCAGAGAGACTCTAGATCACCAGCAGTTGTGGTGATCCAGAATTATCAACACACAGTTGTGATGGACAAATTGAGAGGTCAGTGTAGTCTGGACTTTGGGAACCAGTAAGTGGGAGTGTGTCAGGTTTTGCCGCCAGGCCGAGAAGCCACTGAGATGCCCAGCACAGCCAGCCAGCACCACGTGGCAGCTTCAGCTCCTGGCCTACAGAGTGCAGGGGGACCAAGTGACCAGTCTGAGGGGTAATCGTTCTTGCTTTAACCTGCATGGATCTGGATTGTGGTCTAGGGTGGAGGTCCCAGGGTGTGTGACCAGTTTGCCAGAGTGTGTGGAGGCTTCTGAGAGGGCACCCAACTAATACCTCTGGCAGCTGAGAAAACCTCAGTATTTGGGATGAAAGCTCCCATGTCTGGTGGCAGAGAACTATTGTGGCAAAGGGGTCAAGTGACTGAGGGGAAACATGACCAGGCAAAGGAAACAAAGCAAAAAGAAGATTCCAACATTATACTCCTATTTTGGGGACAAAAAAGGAACAAAGCATGGAACAGGTGGAAGACAGTGAAGTCAGAACTGCTGCACCAAAAGCTTCAAAGGAAAATACCAGCTGTTTACAATCCATAGAGGACCATAAGAAGCAGATAAGAGAAGGGGAGGAAAAATTGGGAAGACAAATGAGAACGATGCAAGAAAATTACAAAATGAGAGTCAACAGCCTGACTAAGGAAAATCACACCTTAAAAAACAGACTAACTTAAATGGCAAAGGAGGCTCAAAAGGGCAATGAGGAGAAGAATGTGTTAAAAATCCGAATTTGCCAGATGGAAAAAGAATCTCAAAAGCTCAGTGTGGAGAATCATTGCTTCAGAATTAGATTGAAGCAAATGGAAGCTAATGACTTTACGAGAAATCAAGATGCTGTTAAACAGATCCAAACAAATGAAAGAATAGAAGGCAATGTGAAATATCTCATGGGAAAAAACCACTGACCTGCAAAATAGATCCAGGAGACATCATTTAAAAATTATTGGACTACCTGAAAGCCATGATCAAATCAAGAACCTAGAAATCAGCCTCCAGGAATTTCTCAAAGAAAACTGCCCTGATATTTTAGAACCAGAGAGCAAAATAGAGGTTGAAAGAATCCACCGATCACCTCCTGAAAAAGATCCCAAAAAGAAAATTCCTAGAAATATTATAGCCAGATTCTGGAATTCCCAGATTAAAGAGAGAATATTGCAAGCAACCAGGAAGAAACAATTTGAATATTGTGGAAACACAATCAGGATAACCCAGGAACTGTCAGCTTCTACACTGAGGGATTGAAGGGCTTGGATTATGATATTCCAGAGGTCAAAGGAGCATGGATTAAAACCAAGAGTCACCTACCCAGTAAACCTGAGTATCATGTTTCAGGGAAAAATATGGTTATTCAGTGGAATAGAGGACTTTCAAGCATTCTTGCTGAAAAAACCAGAGTTGAATAGAAAATTTGACATTCAGATACAAGAAGCAAGAGAAGCATGAGAAGGTAAACAGGGAAAAGAAATCATAAGGAATTTATCAAAGTTGATCTATTACCATTTCTACATGGAAAAACAATAATTGTAACTGATGAAACTATGACTATATATGAGAGTATATGGGCATATGAATATATATGTGAATGTGTGTATATATGTTTACAGGTATACATAGATAGAGGGCACAGGGCCAATGTAATAGGAAGGGATGATACTTAAAAGTTGAAATTAAGAGGTGAGAGAGGAATATAATGAGAGGAGATGGGGAGAGACAGAATGGATTAAACTATCTCATATAGAAGAGGCAAGGGAAAATGGTTACAATGGAGCGGAAGAATAGGAAGGCAAAATGGAATAGGTCAACCTTATTTTCATTGAATTTGGCTTGGGGAGGGAAAGAAATACACACTAAATAGGGTATCTCACCCTACAGGAGAGTAGGGGG
>NW_027187434.1:5946-6201 GCF_028583685.1 Petaurus breviceps papuanus | reverse complement strand
GGGGGGGGGAGGGAAGTTAGAAGCACCCACTTTTGAAAGGGGACAGGATCAAAGTAGAGAATAGAACAAGTTGGAGGTGCGATAGGAGAGAGGCAAATATAGTCAGTCTTTTACAAAATATCTACTATATTATTTTTTTGCATTAGCTACACATGTACAACCTATACTGAACTCCTTATCTTCCCAGTAAGGGTGGGTGACAAAGGGAAGAAGGGAATGAATCTGGAATTCAAAATTTTAAAATCAAATGCGCTT
>NW_027187434.1:0-5846 GCF_028583685.1 Petaurus breviceps papuanus | reverse complement strand
TCCTCCTGACTCCAGGACCAGTGCTCTATTCACTGTGCCACATAGCTGCCTCTATAGTAGCATTTTTTGTGGAGCAAAGAACTGAACACAAAGTAGATGTCCTTCAGTTGGGACTAACCAAATCGTGGCATATGAATGTAAGAAATAATGAATATAATGAATTCAGAGAATCATGGAATGACTTAGATGAACTGATGAAAAGTGAAATAAGCAAAATCTTACAATTTCTATTTTACCCTCTTGTTCTAGAATATAAGGGCAGTTTTCCTTGATAATTTCTTAAAAGATGATGTCTAGGCTTTTTTGTTGATCATGGCTTTCAGGTAGTCCAATAATTTTTAAATTATCTTCCCTTGATCTATTTTAAAGGTCAGTGGTTTTTCCAGTGAGATATTTCAGTCTTCTATTTTTTTTCTTTTGGTTCTGTTTTATAATTTCTTGATTGATCATAAAGTCATTATCTTCCATTTCCTCCATTCCAATTTTGAAGTACTTAATTTCTTCAGTCAGCTTTTGAACTTCCTTTTCCATTTGGTCAATTCTACTTTTTAAGGCATTCTTCTCCTCATTGGGTTTTTTTGCCTTTTGGGTTAGTCTATTTTTAAGGTGTTTTTTCATCAGCATGTTTTTGGGTCTCCTTTATCAAGCTGTTGACTTTTTTTTTTCATGATTTTCTTGCATCACTCTCTTCCCAATTTTTCCTCTATTTCTCTTAATTCATTTTCAAAATCCTTTTTGAGCTCTTCCATGACCTGTGACCAATTCATATTTTTCTTGGAGGTTTTTGATGTAGGAGTTTTGATTTTGCTGTCTTCTTCTGATTGTATGTTTTGATCTTCTTTGTCACCATAGTAAGATTCTATAGTTTGACTTTTTTTACATTGTTTACTCATTTTCCCAGCCAAATAATTTACTTTCTAATTCTCTGTCAAAGACTGTGTTTCCAGTGGGGATGGGGGAAGGAGTAGGAGTGGTTGGGGTCATCTTGGGTGTACTGTCCCAGGTTTCAGGGGTTTTGTATCAGTAGCTGGATCTCCCATCATCTGTGGAACCAGAGCTCCAAAAGCAGTAACTCCTGCTGCTGCTGTTGCTACTGCTGCTGACGCTGCTACTACCACCACCCAGGTCCCACAGAGCTTCACCACTGACCTTCCATGCCGTTCTTGGCATTTGTGGGTTGAGAAGTCTGGAATTTGCCACAACTGCCAGCGATTCAGTCCCCTGAGGCCTGCTCAGGCCCCATCTGTGTCTGGCGCAGCTCATGGCAAACTGTACTCCACTCCCAGCATGGTGTGATATACCTTTCCTTTCAGTCTTCCAGGCTGTCTTTGGCTGAAGATGGATTTCACTCTGTCATTTTGTGGGCTCTGCAGCTCTAGAATTAGTTTAGAGTCATTTTTACAGATATGTGGAGGGGTTTGTGGGCAAGCTCAAGTAAGTCCCTGCTTTTACTCCACCACCTTGGCTCCACCCCTGGAAGGTCACATCCAACTCTTTGTGACCCAATTTTGGTGTTTTCTTGGCAAAGATACTGGAGTGATTTGCCGTTTCTTTCTCCAGTTCATTTTACAGATGAATAAACTGAGGGAAACAGGGTTAAATTGCTTGCCCAGGGTCACACAGCTCATAAGTATGTCTGAGGTAGAGTTTGAACTCATGTGTTCTGGACTTGAGTCCCTGCACTCTATCTACTGAATCACCTACCTTCCTCCATGCATATGACTCCCAGATTTATGTTTTCTGCTCTAGTCACTCTCCAGGACTCCAGTCACAAAGTAACAACTGCTTGGTAGACATTTCAAACTGGATGTCCTATACACCTCAGATTTAACCTGTCTAAAACAGATGCATTATTTTTACCCAAACTCATTCTTCTTCTGAACTTCCATATCCCTGCTAAGGACACCATCATTCTTGCTGTCATCCAGACTTACAACCTTGGTGTCATCTTCTGCTCTTCACTTTCATTAATCTCACATAGTCAATCAAATGACTGATCTTGTCACTTCTCCCTTCATGATATGGATTTTTTACGTTCATTAAATTCAGAATAAAATATAAAAGGAAAGAAAAGAAAATACCCAGATGAAATATCACTTTCTGCAAGAGACCTCAGAGCTTTTAGGAGAGCAGGAAAGAAGAGACACTTTAAAAAGCCTTGGAAAAGTCATCACTAGAGGTAAAAACAATAATATCTCAAAAAAGCTCATGGGGGGCAGAGCCAAGGTGGTGGCATAGAAACGGGAAAAATCAATAATCTCCCCCCATAACGACCTCAGATACCTATAAAATATGACGCTAAACAAACTTTAGAGCTACAGAACCCACAAAGTGACAGAGAGAAACAAATCTCCCGCTGATGGCAGCTTGGCAGGCTGGCAGGAATTGTCCATCACAGTGGGTTAGGAGCCCAGCCCAGACCCAAGGGAGCCCATGGTTTTAGCCTCTATAATGGTAATGTAGTTTGAATTTGAAGATCCCTTTGTGTTGGCAAAGTTAGCAGGTACTTAGCCCTTAGTAACTGATTAAGCCTCTGTTGGGGAAACAGAAAGTCTGAACTCCTGTCTCCTGTTACTGATGTAACAGGAAGGGGTTGATGAGACAGGAAGTATCTAATGCTGTGTGTATATAAGGAAAAGCCCCAGAGAGGCACAGTCAGAATTTCTTGCGACCAGCATCTGGTGGCAGAGCAGATACAGAAGAGAGAATGGAGGACTCAGCCAGAATTTCCTGAGAACTTGTCGAGGTGGAGCTTCTTCTGAATAGGAGCCCAGAGCCCTGAACCATGAACCCTGAGCCCACAGCCCACAGCCCAGAACCCACAGCCTAGAGCCAGGAGCCAGTAGCTCAGGTGACTGAGGAAGTATGACTGGGATGCTGAGACTTTGTTTGTGGCTTGGTTGAGCCTTGAATTCCCCAGAGCAGAAATTGTAAAGGATCTGACATGGACCTTACCCTGTGAACTTCAGTGTGGAGCAGGACCTACCCAGAGAGCTGGACAAGGAACTGGAAGCTGTCTGCCAATGAATCCAGGTGACAGTCTGGTGAATCCACATAGAATCTGGTACCATGGAAGGGGATTCAGGGAATCTGAGAACAGGCCCCAAGTCAAGATGAAAAGACCCCTCCCTGGGCACTGAATAAAGATGAAATTGTAGTTTACTAGTGACCCAGGGATGGAGGGGTTTGTGTATGATACTTAGTAATTGATTGCTAAACAAGTGACTGATTGAGTTAATCCAGACTTTGCCCCAAGAGTGGAAGATTTTGCTGAATAAGTGACTGATTGAGTTAACTTAAGAGTGCCCTAAGAGTGGAAGACTTTGCCCCATGAGTGGAAGACTTTGGCTATTGTACTTTGAGAAGTTGTAATATTGTGAATGCTATACCTTGATTTTCTGTGAAAGTTTTGCTTTGATTTGTTATGGAATAAACAGAGTGTTCACTATACTGTGTAATCAGAACTTGAAAGCTGTTCACAGTAGCATTCTTATGGAAAGCTTCTGTGCATGATATTACAGTCTCAGGGCAGCCCCAACCAGCAGCATCTGTGGAGGTTTCCAGAATTATCGACCCATAAATGCTGAAGGTAAAGTAAAAGGCCAGTGTGGACTTTGCAGCAACAAGGGGACCGAAAGGGATGTCTGGCCTCTGCCCCTGGGGTAAGAAGGTGAGAAGAAGTGGAGGAGCTGTGGCTGTGCATATGCCTCCACGTGGCAGCTTCAGCTCTTGGCCTGCAGATTGCAGGGGAACCAAGCACCAGTCTGAGGGGTAATGGCTCTTGCTTTAACCTGCTTGGATCTGGGTCTCTATCTTGGGTGGAGGTCCTGGGGTGTGTGACCAGGTACCAGAGCCAGTGGAGGCTTCAGAGAGGGCACCCAACTAATAGCTCTGGTAGCTGTGAAAACCCCAGCAGTCTGGGACAGAGCTCTCCTCTCTGGAAGCAGAATCCTACTGTGGCAAAGAGCTCAAAAGTCAAGTAATTGAGTGGCAACATGAGAAAATAAAGGAAGCAAAGCAAACACAGTAGCCAAACCTTAGATTCCTTTTTGGGGACAAACGGGATCAAAGCATGCAATGGGAGGAAGACAACAAAGTCAGAATTCCTGCATGAAAAGCTTCCAAGAAAAAATATGAACTGATTACAGGCCACAGAAGAGGTCAAGAAGGATTTTGAAAATCAAGTAAGAGAAGTGGAGGAAAAATTGGGAAGAGAAATGAGAATGATGCAAGAAAATCATGAAAAGCAAGTCAACAACCTGACTAAAGAAAATAACACCTTAAAAATAGACTAACTGAAATGGCACAGGAGGCTCAAAAAGCCAATGAGGAGAAGAATGCCTTAAAAAGACAAATTGGCCAGATGGAAAAAGAGTTTCAAAAGCTCACTGAAGAGAGTCATTCCTTCAGAATTAGACTGGAGCAAATGAAAGCTAGTGACTATGAGAAATCAAGATACTATTAAACAGATGCAAAAAAAAAGAAAAAAAATTGAAGGCGATGTGAAATATCTCATCAGAAAAACTACTGACCTGGAAAACGGATCTAGGAGAGACAATTTAAAAATTATTGGGCTGCCTGAAAGCCATGAACAAAAAAAGAACCTAGAAATTATCCTTCAAGAAATTCTTAAGGAAAAATTGCCCTGATATTTTAGAACCAGAGGGCAAAATAGAAATTGAAAGAATTCACCAATCACCTCTTTAAAAAGATCCCATATAGAAAACTCTATAGGAATATTATAGTCAGGTTCTAGAATTCCCAGATCAAGGAGAAAATATTACAAGCAGCCAGGAAAAAACAATTTTAATATTGTGGAAACACAATCAGGATAACACGAGATCTAGCAGGTTCTACATTAAGAGATCAAAAGACTTGAAATATGGTATTCTGGAGGTCAAAGGAGCTGGGATTAAAACCAAGAATCACCTACCCAGCAAAACTGAGTACAATGTTTCAGGGGGAAATATAGTCATACAATGAAATAGAGGACTTTCAAGCATTCTTGATGAAAGAAACGGATTTGAATAGATAATTTGACATTAAAATACAAGAAGCAAGAGAAACATGAGAAGGTAAACAGGGAAAAGAAATCATAACAAACTTATCAAAGTTGAACTATTTACATTCCTCCATGGAAAAATGAAAATTGTAACTTATGAAACTTTTCTCAGTATGAGGATAGTTGAAGGGAATATATATACACACACATATATATGTATACATACATATATGTCTCTACAGGAGGGTATATGGGCATATAAATACATATGTGAGTACGTATACATATGTGTACAGGTATACCTAGACAGAGGGCACAGGATCAATTGAATAGGAAAGGGTGATACTTAGGTGAAATTGAGAAGTGAGAGAGGAATATAGTGAGAGGAGATAGGGAGAGAAAGAGTGGGGTAAATTATCTCATATAGAAGAGACAAGGGAAAACTGTTACAATGGAGGGAAAGGACAGGAAGGCAAAAGGGAATGGGTCAACTTTACTCTCATTGAATTTGGCCTAGGGAGGGAATGACATACTGTAAGGGTTATGGGATTTAAAGATCTTCCATGCCCCATAGGACGTGCTGACGTAGCAGGAAGGGGCGGAGCGAGAGAAAGCGAAAGCCAGAGAAAGCAAAAGCCAAGCTAGCGTTCCTGCAGTGGCTGGCGGCGGTGGCTACGGCAGTGGCAGCAGCAGAGGCAGCGGCAGCACGAAGCCCTTTTTGAGTTAGGACTGCTAAGGACTCCTGCTGAGGACTGCCAGGGGCCGGAGCTGCTGGGAGCACGCTTCCAGGATGCTGGGTGGTTGCTGTGCGTGGGGAGAGGAGGACCTTTGCCTGAGGTAGCCT